>NC_086371.1:3062500-3220000 GCF_036324505.1 Eleginops maclovinus
AAGATCTGAGTACTTCTACTTTTACTCAAGTACAAGACCTGAGTACTTCTACTTTTACTCAAGTACAAGATCTGAGTACTTCTACTTTTACTCAAGAACAAGATCTGAGTACTTCTACTTTACTCAAGTACAAGATCTGAGTACTTCTACTTTTACTCAAGTACAAGATCTGAGTACTTCTACTTTTACTCAAGTACAAGATCTGAATACTTCTACTTTACTCAAGTACAAGACCTGAGTACTTCTACTTTACTCAAGTACAAGTATCTGAGTACTTCTACTTTACTCAAGTACAAGACCTGAGTAATTCTACTTTACTCAAGTACAAGACCTGAGTACTTCTACTTTACTCAAGTACAAGATCTGAGTACTTCTACTTTTACTCAAGAACAAGATCTGAGTACTTCTACTTTACTCAAGTACAAGACCTGAGTACTTCTACTTTACTCAAGTACAAGATCTGAGTACTTCTACTTTTACTCAAGTACAAGACCTGAGTACTTCTACTTTTACTCAAGTACAAGATCTGAGTACTTCTACTTTTACTCAAGAACAAGATCTGAGTACTTCTACTTTTACTCAAGAACAAGATCTGAGTACTTCTACTTTTACTCAAGAACAAGATCTGAGTACTTCTACTTTACTCAAGTACAAGATCTGAGTACTTCTACTTTTACTCAAGTACAAGATCTGAGTACTTCTACTTTTACTCAAGTACAAGATCTGAGTACTTCTACTTTTACTCAAGTACAAGATCTGAGTACTTCTACTTTACTCAAGTACAAGACCTGAGTACTTCTACTTTACTCAAGTACAAGATCAGAGTACTTCTACTTTACTCAAGTACAAGATCTGAGTACTTCTACTTTACTCAAGTACAAGATCTGAGTACTTCTACTTTTACTCAAGTACAAGACCTGAGTACTTCTACTTTTACTCAAGTACAAGATCTGAGTACTTCTACTTTTACTCAAGAACAAGATCTGAGTACTTCTACTTTTACTCAAGAACAAGATCTGAGTACTTCTACTTTTACTCAAGAACAAGATCTGAGTACTTCTACTTTACTCAAGTACAAGATCTGAGTACTTCTACTTTTACTCAAGTACAAGATCTGAGTACTTCTACTTTTACTCAAGTACAAGATCTGAGTACTTCTACTTTTACTCAAGTACAAGATCTGAGTACTTCTACTTTACTCAAGTACAAGACCTGAGTACTTCTACTTTACTCAAGTACAAGATCAGAGTACTTCTACTTTACTCAAGTACAAGATCTGAGTACTTCTACTTTACTCAAGTACAAGTATCTGAGTACTTCTCCCACCTGTGATATTATAGAACGAGGTTTCTGTAATAACATTGAGAATGTGTTTTGTGACAAACACAGAAAATGCAGATTTTTTTCTTCCATAAAAACTAAATGTTTATCTTACAAACATTTTGCAGCAAAACCGGTGGGTCTGCCGGGGGACGAGTGGCAGGCAGCAGGCTGACACTGAGACTGAGATTTCTGATCCTTTCTTTTACTCTCCTTTTTTCTGGAGAGGAAGTAAAGAAACCTCTGGCTGTATTTGTTGTTTGAAGTGCAATATATGACGCAGCAGATTAAGACATGAAGACACTATTATTTCCCGCTTCGCTCTGATGCAGGATTTTCAGCAGAAAGTGGGCGAGGCCGTAAAGGACGTTAGCGCCTCTTCCTGGACTTCTTGTTATTTGTTATGTTTGTATTTTTAAATTGTGCAAACCACTTCCACCTTTAAACCTGAATTTACCCCCAGGATTAAAAAAAATATTGTAATTATTTAAATTCTTCAGCTTTAATCTGAACTTGCTGAACTTTAATCCTTTGAAAATTAACTTTATTTAAATGGTCCCTTTTTAATAAAACACATGTTAATGAAGTGCTTTAACATCAATTCAAAGCTCCCGTTGTGTTTCCTCCTCTGAACAGACTCCGGAGGTCACAGCGACTTATTGGCGCCGCGACCTCCGACCCCTGGCGGCTGGAGGTGGAGGAATAAATGAGCAGGAGGGAGAGAATGGAAATGAGAGGTGATCTCTTCACCTGGGCGAGATAACCTCTGTGTTAAGCCCCGCCCCCAAGACCTCCAGCTGACCTCCTGTTCAACACTTTCATTAGAGCTTAAATGATGTTAGAGAAAGAAGGAAAGCAAAGTGAGAACAACAAGAGGAGGAGACAAGAGGAGGGGATAAGAGGAGGAGACAGGAAGAAACAAGAAGAGGAGACAAAAGGAACAGACAGCAGGAAACAAGAGGAGGAAAGTGGAGATGACAGAAGGAAACAAGGTGATGAAACAAGAGGAGAAGACAAGAAGAGGAGACAAGAGGAGGAGACAAGAGGAGGAGACAAGAAGGAGCAAGAACAGGAGACAAGAGGATAAGACATGAAGAAACAAGAAGAGGACACAAAACAGGAACAAGAGGATGACATGTGAGGAGGAGACAAGATGAGGAGACAGGAGAAAACAAGAGGAGGACAGTGGAGATGACAAGAGGTAACAAGGTGAAGAAACAAGAGGAGGAGATAAGAGGAGGAGACAGGAAGAGACAAGAGGAGGAAACAAGAGGAAGAGAAAAGAGTAGGAAACAGGAAGAGGGAAGTGGAGATGACAAGAGGTAACAAGGTGAAGAAACAAGAGGAGGAGATAAGAGGAGGAGACAGGAAGAGACAAGAGGAGGAAACAGGAAGAGGGAAGTGGAGATGACAAGAGGTAACAAGGTGAAGAAACAGGAGGAGGAAATAAGAGGAGGAGACAGGAAGAGACAAGAGGAGGAAACAGGAAGAGGGAAGTGGAGATGACAAGAGGTAACAAGGTGAAGAAACAGGAGGAGGAAAAAGATGAGGAGACAAGAGGAGAAACGGGGGTAAAAAAGAGGGAGAAACAAAAGGAGACAAGGGGATTAGACAAGAGGAGATAAACATAAAATGAAACAAGAGGAGGAAATGAGAAAGGAGGAGACAGGAGGACATAAAAGGACGACACCAGAGGAGGAAACAAGAGGAGGACACAGGAGGAGGAAACACAATACTCATCAAGTTCAGTTTTTGTGTGAATGAAACGGGGACAGAGCTGGCTGCTGTCAGACGATCCAGCTGTGCGCCGTCATCACTAACGGACGTCGCTTCACGTGACGCTCCGAGGCAAGGACGTCCCATTGCTCTTAAAACTCATTTCCTTGCTTCCTCTCTCTAAACGTGGCTTCCTTGCGTCTCTCCCTGGTGGGAGGGACTAAGACGCAAGGAAAAGATGCAAGTGAGGGAAGCAGGGATGCAAGTTAATCGACTTGGCATGTACCCAATGAAATGAGGTGACAAAGAGGGGAGGAGACAAGGAGAGGAGAATAAAAAGGAGACTAGGAGACAAGAACAGTTGTAGAGAAAAGAGGAGACAAGGGAACAAGCTGCTTCATTCAGGCCTCTGATAAGTTAATAAGGATACAAGCCGATAAGGGAAGAAGGAGAGATTGGGCCTCTGGGTCTGTAATACAAAGACGTCTTTCATCCAGGGCAGGCAAGAGTGGTTAGGAAAAGGGGTTAGGTAAAGGGGTTAGGGAAAGGGGTTAGGATGAGGCGTTAGGATGAGGCGTTAGGATGAGGCGTTAGGATGAGGCGTTAGGATGAGGCGTACTAGCCTAGGATTCAGGAAGTGTTTTCCAGTTTGAGTGACGGACAGGAAGCATCTGTGTCATCATTAGTGTCCTAACCTCTGTAAATATGCATCTTTCTCCAGTGTGTCTCTCACTGAACACATGCATTATGGATGCTCTCCTCCCCTCCTCCTCCCCTCCTCCTCCTGCTCCTCCTCCTCCACCTTTTTATTTCATGACCAATGCAGTCATGTTCCCTCCCACAGTCTAAACACGGTGCTTCACTGCCATCAAGTGGCTGCAGATAAACAGTGAGTCTGCAGTTCAGATACTGTAGTCCGGTTTGGGGACGAACGGGTTACATATATGGCATGACACAATTACATTTAAAAATGGATATACAGTATTATAAATTGTCTTTATAGTTCATATTTGGCTTTCTTTAATTCTTCTTTATTTGCAATTCATTTTCTTGTTATTTCAGAAGGTGGAGAACGGATTCATGAAACAAAAATACTATACTTATGATTAATGTATTAAGCTTGAACAGCATTTGTAAATTATTACTGATAGAAAACACCTTGGCTTCTTCTTTTCTAACCTTGTTACAAACACTGAAGTAAAAACATCAGTTTGTTGTTTATTTTATATTGTTTTACTTGCATTTGATAATGAGGTAATCCAAAAGTAATGGAAAGTGAAGTAAGTCAACAGTGAGGTTATGCTGTTTGACTCAGACACCTTAGGTCTCTCTTCTTTCTCTGCATACTCTCATGTTTCAAATAACACTCAGGACCAGTGTTGCTCTGGCCCTGAGTTGTGGATCCCGAATGGTGGCTGTTGCTGTGGTCCTCAGACGTGGATCCTGAGTCTTAGCTGTTCCCGTTGTTGTGGTCCTTAATCATGGCTACGGCTTTCGCTATGGTCCTGGGTTGTGGTATGAGTCGTGGCTGTCGCTGGGGTCTCTCCACCCCCAGCACCAGGTTGCGGACTTTCGGTGATAGAGCTTTCAGTGTAGCGTCCCCTACCCTCTGGAACTCCCTCCCCCCCCCCGAAATCTGCAGCGCCCCAACTTTGGACACTTTCAAAAAAGCTCTCAAAACGCACCTTTTCACCAAGGCTTCCCCCACTAGATAGTTAGTTTGATAGGTTCATTATTCCGCTACTTGCCCCCCCGAACCTGTCTGCCTCTTTTCCCCTACTCCCCCCTACTCGACTTGTAAAGCGACATTGGGTTTCTTGAAAGGTGCTATATACATTTTATGTATTATTATTATTATTATTATTGAGTTGTGGTATGAGTCGTGGCTGTTGCTGTGGTCATGAGTTGTGGTAAGAGTCGTGCCTTTCACTGTGGGCCTGAGTTATCGTCTGAGTCGTGGCTGTGCTTTGGTCCTGAGTCGTGGATCGTGAGTCATGGCTGTTGTTGTAGTTGTGAGTTGTGGTCTGAGTCGTGGCTGTTGCTTTGGTCCTGAGTTGTGACTGTGACTGTCGCTGTGCTCCTGAGTTATTGAATGAGTCCTGGCTGTTGCTTTGGTCGTGAGTCGTGGATCCAAAGTCGTAACTGTCGCTGTGTTCCTGAGTCATGGATCCTGAGTTGTGGCTGTTATTGTAGTCCTGGTTTGAGTCGTGGTTGTGCCTGTCGCTGTGGTCCTGAGTCGTGGATCCTGAGTCGTGGATCCTGAGTCGTGGATGTTATTGTAGTCGTGGTTTGAGTCGTGGTTGTGCCTGTCGCTGTGGTCCTGAGTCGTGGATCCTGAGTCGTGGATCCTGAGTCGTGGATGTTATTGTAGTCGTGGTTTGAGTCGTGGCTGTGCCTGTCGCTGTGGTCCTGAGTCGTGGATCCTGAGTCGTGGATCCTGAGTCGTGGCTGTTATTGTAGTCGTGGTTTGAGTCGTGGTTGTGCTTGTCGCTGTGGTCCTGAGTCGTGGATCCTGAGTCGTGGATCCTGAGTCGTGGATCCTGAGTTGTGGCTGTTATTCTAGTCGTGGTTTGAGTCGTGGCTGTGCCTGTCGCTGTGGTCCTGAGTCATTGAAGAGGTTGTGGCTGTATCTAGAACTGTCTTTAGGATTAATATTATTACCAGTATTATTTGACAAGGAATTGGCCTTTCTAGTTTTGTATTTCTTAGCAAAGAAAGGGAATTGCTATTATTATTATTATTATGATGATCATCATAATTGTTGTTGTTGTTGTTGTTATTATTATTCTTTTATTGTATTTAAGGGTGTTTCTTTTTTTTAAAATAATTTTGTATTCACGTGTGCCAACATCCTTGTCCAAGAATAAAAATAGTCATTAGCAACATTATTATTATTATTATTATTATTATTATTATTATTATTATTATTATTATTATTATTATTATTATTATTATTATTATTATTATTATTTTTTATTATTATTATTATTATTATTATTATTATTATTATTATTATTATTTATTTATTTTAAAGCCCTGGTGTTGGATTGCCCTCAGGGAATTTCTTCTACTTAATAATGTTTTGTTTCATTTTAGTTGATGTGATGTCCATCTCCCCCACCTCTCAGCTCCCATCATGCCTCTGTGCTATTGACAGAGCATTAGAATATGATTTCAGGCATCTTCATTTGTTTCCCCCCCACCCCCCCCCCCACCCCCCCCACGCTGCTGGTAAACATAAATCACAGCATGCAGAGCCCAGAGCTCATATAAATGTCAGGAGAGACAGCGGAGCTCATAAACCCAGTGCCGCCGCTCCCATAACGCGCATTACGCGCTGTGCGTAGGGCACCAAGTGTCGAGGGGGCACCACCAAAAATAGCCTAATGAAAAATCGTCATAATAATTATAAGGCCGAAATTATTTCAGTAGACTATAGAAATATGAGGCACTTTTTAGGCATACTACTCAAAGGTACCGATGGTGCCCCCCTCTCCCCTCCCCCCTCCCCTCCCCACTCACTCATCACAACTCATAATGTTTTTTTATTGGGGGGGGAGGGCATCATGAAGGAATTATGCTTAGGGCACCAAAATGGCTAGCAGCGGCACTGCATAAACCTCTAATTTGATCTTTAGTCATCCGGGACACGGCGTGGATAAAAGCTCATCTCGTAAATCATGGTTTTCTGCTCTCTGTCAGCTGCCATGTGGACGCCAAATGTACTTAAAGTATCAAAAGTTAGAGAAGTCATTCTGCAGGAAAACACCTCCATGTGTGATATATATATATATATATATATATATATATATATATATATATTTAACATTATTGAATGTATTTTATTTTATTTGTATTATTATTATTATTATTATTTTCTACTTTTTAAAAATGTTTTTTCAATGCATATTTTTTATATTTATTGTTGATATCCAGCCCCTCCTTAGGAGTTTTTATTTTATTTTATTAGGGTTAGGTTTAAAATATTTTTGAATGAATTATTTATTTTATTTATGTTTGATATAAAGCCTTTTTTTAAATGAATATTATTATAATTATTATTTTACAAAGAAAAGGAGGATAAAATCCTAACCCAATGCAATAAAAAGATACATTTATGCAAGAACCAATAATAACAATAATAATAACAATGACAATAATAATCATAATAATCATAAAAAATACAACGTATTGTAAATAAATAGATATAACATTAGCATTGACATCAACAAATGACCACGAATAAATGCAAAATGATTAAAAACTCACACAAAATGACCAAAGAAACAATGCAACAAACTTCAAAGGGATGCAAAATGAGCAGTAGTAGAGCAAAAATAATTACAAAGGGAAACAAAATGAACAAAAACACAAAAAAAAACTATTGGAAAAAGACTACAGAGACATGCTAAACTACAGTCTCCAACAAAGAAGTGACCCAAGTGAAAAGTCAAATATCATCCAAAGAAAATATGTAGAAATGTAAATTGACATCGTGTCTATTGTGACTTCAGTGAGGGGTTTGTGTGCAGGCAGACGGAGATGAAGCCGCAGTTATGAACAGAGGGCGGTGTTCAACAAAGTGGCACAATTTAATTTGTGCAGCAGGAACTGCACGGCTGCGATAGACTCAGTAATGAAACCTCTCAGCTTTAAGTTCTGTCTACTTTATATTCACAAAGAGAAACGAGCGAGGCAGCCATTGTGGAGACATGCAAATACGCTGATCTCTTTAATACGAGCTGCACCCAATTGGAGGGCGACTTTGACAAGCAGAACAAATGCCCTGCGAGCGCAAACATGTGCAGGTCAGGAGGAGCGGCGCTGATGGACGAGGAAGCATTCAACTTTCTTTATCCTCTTTTCAACGCCGGCAGTCACATTCTGCATGTTCGCATACTGTTAAATTAGTCATCTGAGATTAGAGACGGCTTAAGGAAGGAAAGTTTTTCCCTTGAAAAGTTGATAAAGCTTTTCGACTTCATGTATACTGAACATATGCAAAAACAAAATGTGGGGAAGTTTGTATTTGTTGGAGAGTGTCTGAAGTTTGTTCTGTGTACATATACACTGTGTCCGGCTGCTATTCATTACAAACTACTTAATGTCATCGGGGGCCGAAGGGATGACCTGCAAAATGTCACTGAAAAGAATACAAAACGATTACAAACAGGTGATGAATAGAGACAAAACGACAATTGACAAACACATAACGCATTCAAACGACCCATAGGGACCACGAGATGCAAAGTTAGTACAAACAGACACAAAATTATAAGAAATAGAAGCAAAAAACTGTCCCAAAAAGATGCAAAATGCAAGAAAATAAGGAATTTGATACATAATGCAAATCATAAATGTAAAAGGACTATAAATGGATGCAAAATCACAGGGGGAGAAATCATCATGAATACATGCAAAACAACTAAAAAGGGAGACAAAATCACCAAACAGTAATGCAAATAGACATCCCTTTTTATGTTATTTGGTTGATTTATTCACATTTATTTCCCTATACTTCCATACTGACATGCCTACGTATATTTTATGAATTGGTTGCGTTAACACAGATGATTTTCAAATTAATAAACACATTTGTTTTTGTTCTTTAGTCAAATAACTTTCTATCAGAATTTGAAAAAACTGTTTCAAGTTGAAAGTCCAACAATCCTTTCTTTGCATTGCAAAGGACAGACACCACACCCTGCCTCTGAACATGCACTCTGTGTGTTATGCAGTACACAGGAAGAAGAGGAAGGGTTAGTACAAACGGCTGATGCCTCATTCTCTGTTGAGTGTAAACGAGAGGAGGCGGAGCAGAGATTGCTTCTGAGAAAGTGAAACCATTTGACATTCAGAAACACTGAGAGGCAAAATGGCGCAGCAAGAAAATCCGCTGGACCAAGATAAATTCAGCTGTTCGATCTGTCTGGAGCTACTGAAGGAACCGGTGACTATTCCTTGTGGACACAACTACTGCATGAAGTGTATTCAATGCCACTGGGATGAGATGCTAATCTACAGCTGCCCTGTGTGTAGACAGGACTTTATGCCAAGGCCTGTCCTGGCGAAAAACACCATGCTAGCAGATTTAGTGGAGGAGCTGAAGAAGACTGGACTCCAAGCTGCTCCTGCTGATCACTGCTATGCTGGACCTGAAGATGTGGGATGTGATTTCTGCACTGGGAGAAAACTGAGAGCCTTGAAGTCCTGTCTGCAGTGTGTGGCCTCCTACTGTGAGAAACACCTCCAGCCTCACTATGAATCAGCTCCATTCAAGAAACACAAGCTGGTGGAGCCCTCCAAGAAGCTCCAGGAGAACATGTGCTCACATCACGACGAGGTGATGAAGATGTTCTGCCGCACTGATCAGCAGTGTATCTGTTTAATCTGCACTATGGAGGAACATAAAGGCCACAACACAGTGTCAGCTGCAGCAGAGAGGACTGAGAGGCAGAAAGTGCTCGATGAGGGTCGAATAAACATCCTGCAGGGAATCCAGGACAGACAGAAAGATGTGAAGCTGCTTAAACAGGAAGCTGAGGCCATCGATCGCTCTGCTGATAAAGCAGTGGATGACAGTGAGAAGATGTTCACTGAGCTGATCCGTCTCCTGGAGGAAAGAAGCTCTGATGTGAAGCAGCAGGTCAGATCCAAGCAGAAGAGTGAAGTGAGTCGAGTCAAAGAGCTTCAGGAGAAGCTGGAGCAGGAGATCTCTGAGCTGAAGAGGAGAGAATCCGAGCTGCAGAAGTTCTCATCCACAGAGGATCACACCCAGTTCCTGCACAGCTACCCCTCTCTGTCAGCCCTCAGTGTATCTAAACACTTATCCAGCATCAAAATCCGTCCTCTGAGATACTTTGAGGACGTGACAGTGGCCGTGTCGAAGTCAGAGATAAACTGCAGGACATCCTGAAGAAGACATGGACAAACATCTCACTGATGGTGAGTGAAGTGAACGTTTTACTGCCACCACCAGAGCCAAAAACCAGAGCTGGATTCCTAAAATATTCACATGACATTACACTGGATCCAAGCACAGCAAACATACGGCTGGTATTATCTGAGGGAGACAAAAAAGCAACATTCTTGAGGATTTCCCCGTTGGTGTTGTTGCGGGTTTTTTACAGTTACCCAGGCAGATTCAATGTAGGGCCTCAGGTCCTGAGCAAAGAGAGTCTGACTGGACGTTGTTACTGGGAAGTGGAGTGGAGTGGGAGGGGAGTTTGGGTTGCGCTTGCATACAAGAACATCAGCGGAACAGGAAGTTTGGATGAACGTTTGTTTGACAGGTCTTGGGCATTATATTGTGACAATGACGGTTTTACCTTTTGGTACAACAACATCAAAACTCCCGTCTCAGGTCCTCAGTCCTCCAGAGTAGGGGTGTACCTGGATCACGATGCAGGTATTCTGTCCTTCTACAGCATCTCTAAAACCATGACTCTCCTCCACAGAGTCCAGACCACATTCACTCAGCCGCTCCATGCTGTACTTTGGTTTAATAATTGTCTTCCTGCCACTGCTGAGATCTGCACCCTCAAGTAGACAAGGGTCATTTAAGTCCAGCTCAGTCAGTTGCAATTATGTTCAGTCAGTTAACTTTGGGGTAAATTTACTACTGAAGTACAAAAGTTATTGGACAAAAAAAAGATGGCGAACAGTTGTTTCCTTGGTGAAAGTCTTGTGTTTGGTGTTCCTGCAAGAATGAAACTATGCTGATTTTAGAGCATATTTTTGGCTCAGAAACTGTTGGTGACAGCAGGTTTAACACGAGATGTACCTTTATTAATCTCTGTGGAGAAATGTGAGTGTTTATGCAGCAACAGAAGAGAGGAAAAACAGTACAGGTTCACACAGGGATATGAAACACAAATTAGAAATTTAAAATTCTAAAGAATAAAAAATATATTCAGATAAGTAACGAGAGAATTGTTAAAAATATACACATGTACAGTATGTGTTCAGAGACAGAGTGCAGGTCAAAGTTATTGTGCAAGAGTGCAGGCTTTATGTGCAGTCCGGGTTACTGTCAGTGAGTCACATGGTTAACCCCTTGGTGTGCAGCCTGATGGCTACAGGCACAAAGGAGTTTCCCAGGCGCGTAGTGCTGTGCCGAGGTGGGATGAGTCTGTGGCTGAACGTACTCCTCATCTTCACTAGCTCTGCATGGATGGGTGGGTTATCCAGGATACTGTCCAGTTTCCTCGTCATCCTTCCTTCAGCCACCTTTTCCAGATTGTCCAGTTTAACTCCAACAACAGAGCTAGCTTTCCTCAGGAGTTTGTTCAGCCTGTCAGCATCCCTTTAGTTGGTGTCCCCCCCAGCACACCACGGCAAAGAAGAGCACACTGGCCCCCACAGACTGGTAGAACGTCTGCAGCAGCCTCTTGCACACGTTGAAGGACCTGAGCCTCCTCAGCAGGTAATTCTGTTACCTTTAGAATTTATTTAGACTGCGTGTTGGATTCTGACAGCTAATAGTTGTGGCATTTCTTCCACTGTCAATCAACGCATTGAAACGCCTCTATTTGACTGCTTTGTTTACTTAGGTAACGTAATGACATTTGGGAACATTAAAGCATGAAGCAAGCAGAAATCTATTATCACATTTATGCTTTGTTATTTTGGGATATTATACAGCTGTAATTATCCTGATCATAATCAATAGGAGATGATTCATTATTTGGGATTCTGATCAAACAAAGGGATGTGTGGATTAAATGATTGAACCATTCATTTCATAGACTTACTTATGGGATGTGTGAACAAACTGCAGCATGATGAATAAGAAAGATAAGATAGACCTTTATTGATCCCTGTAGGGAAATGCATGTGTTACATCAGCAACAGACTAAGAGAAACATATGAGACACACAAGGATTAAAATAAAAAGAATGTACATATTTACAGATATGTGATCAAGGTTTAATATATACATTTAAATGTGCAGGTAAATTAACAAAGCATTTTTCTTCTTGTCTTCGTTTAAGGTATCATTTGAAGCTAATGTGAGGGTTAAACTGAGGCACTTCCTCCTGAAACACCATCAGTGTTCATGCGAAGAACTTTTTTTTTTCTGTCCTGCTGGATATCTTACATGTCAATATGTTTAATCCCAATGTGTATGAAATAATAATCTGAATTTGTAAAGTTACTAAAGCTGTCTTATAAATGAAATGAATGAAAAGACGACATTTGAGTTTCTAATTTTAATATTGCAGTTGCTGTTTTGATTAAAGTTTAAAATAAAGTGCTCAAAAACTGTTGAAAAGGCATTTATTTGCTTTTAATTTCTTTTATGTCTGTTGTGTTTTTCTGTTTTTCTGTTTTTCGTACTATTATATTTTACCGCGTTACCCGAATGATTTGGAAGTTTTATTGATACTTTGTACGTTGACAGTTTTAAATAAAGTTTTTCTAACAGAGCTCGGTCGCCGTTTGAACATGGCGGCCGTTAAGGTGTTGACAGTTGTACTTCTGAACTTCTCCTTCACTTTTGTCTCGTCTTTGTACTTTCACATGGGGGACACCGAGAGGAAATGCTTCATAGAGGAGATGACGGAAAAGACGGTGCTCATGGGTGAGTTTAACCCGGGATAAAGAGGGTTTAACCCGGTATAACGATACGTTAGCTCACAGGCAGATCAGCTGATCAACTAACTATGCGGAAGTTCCTTTAAAGGCACAAATGCACAGTAATAAACAGCATCAACTCATCGACTATAAATACAAGTTACCATCACATACACTGTATAAAGAGTTTAGTGGTATATGATTCAAGATTCCAAGGCTTGTTTATTGTCATATGTACAGTGGCTACTGTGTAGAAATGTCAATGAAAAACTCAAGACCCAACAATTCAACATGAATATAAGACATAAATCAATAAAACACATTTATAAAACAACAGAAAAGGCGCAAGAACAAGTTAAGTTAGCTCACAGCTGAGGAGTTCCTTTAATGGCCAAATGTACAGTAATAAACAGTGTTAAAGTAACTGTCAGATTAATTTACTGGTTTATCATGAAGGCTTTTTTTTAATCTAACCTGTATGAAGGCTCTTTTGAACAGGACACATAAAAACGCATCTCTTTGTTTAGACTTTATTTGTTTTATGTCTAAAAGGGAATATATTACAGCAAAAAAACAACAGAAAAACATTGGTATCTGCAACAACATGGGCCAATAGTGTCTGCTAAATAAGGGTATCGGCTGAGAAATTGGTGCATCCAAATGTGTATTACAGTATCTCTAATCGTGTTGGATTACCCTTTTTAATTCATGGGGATAGAAAGTGTTTAAAATCAGAGGAAACTAACTCAGTAACAGAAACACCGGAGTTTTGTGTCACAGTCCTGAAAAATACTACTAATAATATGGTCACATTTAAGTAAAATAGGAAACATGTTACAGGTAGGGTGGCCAGACGTCCGGCCTTAGGTCTGGACGCGTATTTGTCCTCCTTCTTGACTAAAGCCGGACGTCTGGCCACCCTACTTACAGGTGTATCGATACCTTTCCAGAAGTGGGATTAATTTTACATTTTATGTCACTGTAATTTAAATATTTTCCAAGGGAAGATAAGTCCAGGAATTTGGGATATTTTGCAAAATCACATTATTTAATAGGGAACTTATTTGGGGGAAAATACATCTACCAAAGAAGATTTAATGGATTTTAAAGATGTGTTACTATCTGCATATGATGTAGAAAATACTGCCTGAGCTACATTTTCATTGTACTCCTGCTAATGGAAAGTATTATCGTTAGTTTGACCTAGTTTCTCTTCGTGTTGTCGTCTCTCTGCAGGTACCTATCGGACCCAGCTGTTTGACCGGCAGAGAGACGAGTACCTGCTGGCCTCTCAGGACGTCGCTTTATCAGTCGAGGTCAAAGATCCTAATGACAAGGTTTGTCCTGGTGTGCAGTTGCTGACTAAATAAAAAATATATACATGTTTTTGACCCATCCTCCACACTCAGCTGGAGGTTTTTTACACCTGAAAAACTTAAGTTAGAAAACAGCATCCAGGGTTTTCACAGTGATTTTGTTTTACTAACCGAGACGGAATAAAACAGAAAGGATTAGCTGTTAATCAGTGTGAGCGTTGACATTAATCTGAAATAAAAGGACAAAAAAACACCAATTTGAACAAACGTTATAAATAACAATAATTACATTTTTCTATAAGTTTTGATTTTATGTAATTTTTTTGTTATTTTCAGAATTTGTTTTTTGCTTGTATTCATTTTTATTTTTAGGTTAAAAAAAAAGGTTTAGTTTATATATATTTTTAGTTTGTTATGACAAAAACAATCCCGGTTGGTTAACATCTGAGTAGAATACCTTTGTTAAATGATATAAGATATAATAACATTTTTAAATGACGTTTTTATTCAATTCTACAAAACTGCATGTTGAAAACAGTGTGTTTGATTTATTCCTGCAGCTGGTTCTGTCTCGGTCTCACGGCTCGGAGGGAAGCTTCAGATTCACATCGCTTGAACCGGGAGAATACCAGATCTGTCTGCAAGCAAACTGTTCACAGCGCTGCCTGCCTGCTGCAGTCCTGCTGGTGAGAGAACACGCTTTCGTAGAGCGGTGCAGAAATGAGTCCTAAACCCGGAAAGTACTTTTACCACCTGCGGTCCCCTCGTCTCGAAGTGAATGTTTTTTTGAGCGTGTTTGTGGTGAAATGACACCAGCACATATACAATACCAAAACCACGTCATCTTTAAACCGTAACAACTACCTTGTGTATAAAAGCTGAGGCATTGGAGGTTATTTTAAAAAATAATAACACATTTAATTTTTCAAGTTTATCCAAGATGAATGTCCCTCCTGCAGGCGGTTCACTTGGACATCAGAGCGGGCGAGCGAACAAACAACTACGCTGAGATCGCTGCTAATCTGACGAAGCTGCAGCTGAGAGTCCGACAGCTGACGGAGCAGGTCAAACAGATCCAGAGCGGACTCTACTACCACAAGGTGTGTGTCTGTGTGTGTGAAGATTTATTCTGGCAGTATGACACCATCTCTAGTTTTGTTTCTAGTTTTCCATTGTTAGGATAATTCCTTAGCAAAAACACTGTTTAATTGTGTTGAATCTGTGTCTGTTTGCTTTCCAGTTGAGAGAAAAAGAGTTCCTTGATGTGACACAGAGCATCAACATGTGGATCTTCTGGTGGCCGGTCGCTCGCTCGCTCTACGTGGTTTTCATCATCTGCTGGCACACCAAGTCCTGGTGAGACCTGCAGTGACCCAGATTCCTCCTCCAAAAACAGTTTTACTTTAACGTGGATCCTTTTTACATTTCTTCATCCATCATTATAACTTGTAAAACAAAGCATTGATCTCAGTTCGTAGAAAAACAGATTTACATTTTAATAGGAAAATACAAAGTTTTATTTACAACACTGGAAGAAAGCTCTGTACATTTGAACATGTAGTGTCCGCTCTGTGTTTCAGGTGACGTTCTCCTTCAGTACACTTTAGACCTACAAGGGAAACAGGAAAGAGAGGGACTTACCAAACTTGTGAATATTTCCAAAATCAAATACTTTTTTATAGGACTGACCTCCAATATTCGACTATTCGATTCGGAGAGGTCTGATTCGACTATGAACCTCGTAGTCGAATCTTCGTAAAATGTTGTTATACAACAAAGACCATACCATTCTGACTATATGGGGTGCCCGCGGCTGCCGAGCATTAATTGTTACATAGAATGTCTGTTTTTGTTATATAAAAGCCTATTTCAATGCAAAATGTGTCTATTTTATGTTAATAAAGAGTTCCAATGATTTGTTCGTTTAAATGGTAGTCTTAGTTTATTACGGTAATAAATCACACCCACTGCAGTTGCGCAATCCAAATGAGCGCAGGTGAGCAGCACACAGGACCGTTTTATTGGCTCACTATGGCTACTAAAGAGACATCAAATGTGTGGAACTATTTTGAAAAGGTTAAAGATGACCCGAAGAAAGTGAAGTGTAAGTTGTGTGAGCAGGTTCTTGCATATCACACGACGACAACCAACATGGCATACCATTTGAAGCGGGTAAGGCTTGTTAACTTTACAAACAAACAAACAGTTCTACCACTCTTTTATCAATACAGGCATTAAAGTATTATTGTTATATTATTCTATCATTTACAGTTACACCCGGAGTGTCATGACGACAACTCAGCCGGCACGTCTGCATCAGCGGCGGCCCCGAGATTAACGCAAAAAAAAACTTGATTTGAGACCACCACTTTCAGAGAAGAGAAAAAGGGAAATTACTGAACAGATTGCGGAGTTTGTGGCACTTGCTATGAGGCCTGTGCGCATTGTTGAGGGTGGGGGATTTAAAGAATTCTTGCGCACACTTGAGCCAGGCTACACCGTCCCTACAAGAGCTACGGTGATGGATATCGTGCACACAAAATATCTGTCGACACGGTCAGAGATATACAGGGCAATACAGGACTGTGAAGCTGTCAGTTTCACAACTGATGGACCTCGCTTCAGATGGAGGCTTATCTCACAGTCACATCACATTTCATCACTGGAGACTGGTGACTGGAGAGTTTTGTTTTAGAAACAAAAAAAATGGAGGACAGTCACACAGCCGATCACATTGCACGAGAACTGACGGAGATAATTTGCGAGTGGGACATTCCAAGTACCAAGATTGTTTCTGTGGTGCATGACAACGCAGCAAACATGGTTGCATGCACCAACCATGGTTGCGTGCACCAACCAGTTGGTCCAGCAGCCCTCCTGGGGAAATATGAAAGGGGTGCGCTGCGCGGGCCACACATTACAACTCTGCATAAACAGCGCTCTGAAGCAGGACCCCATTTGCCGCACTGTTGCTGCTGCAAGGCGCTTGGTTTCTCATTTAAAAAAAAGCGCAAAGGCCACCACAGCACTTCAAGATAAACAGAAACAACAGAACGTTCCTCAGCATAAACTGATGCAGGATGTTGTCACCCGTTGGAACTCTGTTTATTTGATGCTCGATCGCTTGATCGAACAGAAGGGGCCAGTTTCAGACGTGCTCACAGATGACAGTGTGAGCAAACGGTCCGATCGTGACCTGGAGCTATCCACATCACAGTGGCGCACAGCAGAGGACATTGTCGCTGTTCTCAAACCAATGATCACTCTGACAGAGCTTTTGTCCCAAGAAAATAATGCATCCCTGTCTGCCACTGTCCCCATGCTTATGAATATTAAAAAAAGACTTGGTGGTGCATGCGGACGACAGTCGAACCACAAAGATCCTCAAGACTACGCTGTCCGAGGAGATGGACAGGCGATGGGAGCTTAAAGGGCCAGGGCTGGAAAGAAGTGTTATGTCATTTTGCACTAGTTCCAGGCTGTTGCGATAAGTTTAATTATTTATTTATTTTATCCCGATTCCCGAGTGTAAACGGTGAATTGAAAGCCAAGAAATAGGTTCTTAACTCTTAACTTATCTGGCTTTAAATAAATAAAGGTATTTGTTTCACACCTACCATGTTTTTTGAGCTCTTTTGTTTGAAACGGAAAAATATAAAGATCTAGCTGCTATCTGAAAAAAAAAAAGGTTGGACTATCAGTCGACTACGGCAAAATCTGACGAATCAGATTCGACTATGAAAATCCTTAGTCGAAAACAGCCCTACTTTTTTATATACTGAGACCCCCCCACCCGATTTGAGATGATTTGGTCACCTGGAGAAGGAGGATAAGGAGAGGAGTCCGAGCAGGAACTCGAGGGCGTAGAAGACGAGCAGCACGGCGCTGAGGAGGAACTCCAGCCGCAGGACGAAGGTCTGCAGCAGCAGGTAGTAAACGGCCAGCGCCGCGCAGGGAAGCAGGATGAAGAGCGACGCACACGACGCCAGAGAGCGCTCACACAGGTTCCCCTTCCACCCTGAAAACCCACAATGCACCCTGAGGTCAGTATTGAGGGAGCCAGGGAGATGCTGCCTTAAGGGTCCAGTACATAAATACAACATCCTGCTATCTGGAGTTGTGTGAGTGTAATACTGCTTGTGTTCACATGGTGACAGCAAAGAGCAGCATGCAGATTTGTGGAAATGTAATAGTATGCATCTTCATTTAACGTAGTTCAGGTACAGTTAGATTTTTCTGTTTCACCGTAAAAGATCCTGAGGGTCTCCAGGCCGAGGAACAGCAGCAGCAGCACCACGTCCAGAACCAGGTTATCAGACGGGTAGGGCAGCATGATCCCTACACACAGGAAATACATACATGTGACCATACTCTCAGTATGCACTTTGTTTTCCTGACAGTTGTTGATTCACTTTAAGGAATAAAAACTGAAATGTTCCCAATGCTTGAAGCTTCATTTTGTTATTCATCTGTGCACTGGTATCAAGAATCTAATTCTACTGAAACTCTTACAATATAAAAAAAGATTAAGAGAAAAATACATTTGATGTAAAAGGACTAAATGAAGTAATGCAAGTGGTATTTCTGAAAACTATGAATCAAATGTAGTATCTTATATGATGTTGGAACACTCAGAAATCATCTAAAAGAGAACATTGATTTATCCGGGAGAAATATGAAAGCCTTTCTTGTCATAAAACAACAGATGTCTCTTCCAAAATGCATATTTAGAAAGACTCAGTTGTAGATGTACTGTTTTGTGTTTTCCTTTGCTGATTATGGTGCTCTCTGCAGCAAGTCACATTTCCCCCAGTGACAATTAAGATGAACTGAAGTGTAGTGTGAGGGTGTCCCCACTAGATGTCCCTGTACTACAATAAAAAGATCAACACAATGGCTTCAGTGTCTTCACAAAGTTATGTCTCCTCACAATAGGCGTCATTATACTTAGGGACGCTAGGAACATGTCCCCAATGCATTAGGATCATTTGTTGAAAATGTTCTGAAAATAGCGTGCACAAAGATGTGTACATGAACAGAACATGCTTCCAAAAGTTTCCAGACTTGTGTAGGTGTGAAATGCTCTGACAGACCTTTATAGATGAACATCAGGATCTCTGCCAGGTAGAAGGCCGCAAAGTACCAGACGTTCAGGTAGAGGAGGACCTGCAGAGGAGTGGACGACAGCTGAGGGAGAAGGAGTCAAGGACACAACAGAGGAACACACACACACACACACACACACACACACACACACACACACACACACACACACACACCAAAACAGTGGCAGTATGTGTGTGCATAAGTTTCATGTGAAGGATACAATTGGTTGGCTCCCTGCAGAGAAGAAGAAACATATATATATGATTCATAGTTGTTATAAATTGAATACATTTTTGCTTTGCTTTAATATACACGGTACAACTGTAAAGAAACCAAATGACTCACTGAGATATATGATATTCTTATTCTGATATAAAATGTAACATGTAATAGAGTATGTCTACACTCTGGTACTTCTACTTTTACTTAAGTACAAGATCTGAGTACTTCTTCCACCTCTGTTTATTAGTTATATAGAATATAGAAGTCTTTGTGAGAAGCTTCTTAAATGGCTAACATGCTAACGGCTGACGACCTTACCAACATACTTTTTCATTCTTCTATTTGTCACAAGGTAAGCTTAACCACAACCCGTTCAAGTAGTAAATAGCATTAGTTTAATATACTTTTATTATTATTTGTATTTCATGTATAAATGTTTTTCGCCACAAAGAGTGATGACTTACCCGGCGCCATGTTTGATTGCCATGGAAACAGCTTGGGCGGAAGAGCCCTTTCTTCGGGGTTAGGTTCAACCCGCAGCAGTTTCCCTTTACTGCCCTCTACAGTCTGCATGTGGGACTACTAGATAGATAGACGGAGCGACAGACAGACAGACAAACAGACAGACAGACAGACAGACAGTCTTTTGCTATGCTCAGTCATTTTTAATGTTACATTACACCTATGTTCAATCACTTATAATATTCGTCATACTTGCATTACTGTAGCTCATCTATGCTCCTGTGCATCCAGTTCCCATACCAGTAGCATAATCAACATGCCATTCTCCTTTAGCTGCTTTTATCCTACTCTGATGATGATTTAACATAAATATAATGTACATTTAAAATGACTTTAAGAATAGCTGAAGACAAACGATGTTACTCCCAGGTGTTGAACCAGAGACCCACTCATGAAACAACAACCCGCCTTTAGGCCATACTAACATACTCTAAGAATGAACGCCCAACAGTAGGTGTTGCTGTGATGTTTTTAGGAGTTAAATTGTACCTTTAAGCACACAATGAACACAAATGCGGTGTGCATATGTTCTGCAAGAAATTCGATTGGCCACAATGTTTTGTTTGGTGGTGTTGTATTCTGTGGATCCGACATTTATAACTAATGCAATTTCAATTCCTCTGTTTCAACAAGTCTGGGTTTCTTTAACAATATATGTTGCTATTTCACTTTCTTTCACTTCCTCTGACAAGTCCCACTTTTATTTGGAAGTTTACAACACAGCGCAACCCATCTCCTCTATCTTATTTCCCACATCAGTTATCGTATGTCCCAACGCATTAAAAACTACAACACCCAGCCACCCGTACGGCGCGCTGATTGGCCAGACTTAAACGAGGGTTTACGTGGCACTGCTGTTTTCACGCACGCGCAGTCTCTCGCTCTCTGCTCTGATGGTGTCTGTCAGGATGCGGTCGTGTGTGTTGTCGGTTTTACTCCTAAACGTTTTCTACAACGTCGTCTCCTCTCTGTACTTCCACATCGGAGAGACCGAGAAGAAATGCTTCATAGAGGAGATCCCGGACGAGACGATGATTATCGGTGAGTGAGG
The DNA here is from genome assembly GCF_036324505.1 of Eleginops maclovinus. Taxonomy (NCBI): domain Eukaryota; kingdom Metazoa; phylum Chordata; class Actinopteri; order Perciformes; family Eleginopidae; genus Eleginops; species Eleginops maclovinus. The sequence continues at coordinate 3,083,330 of NC_086371.1, forward strand.
AGAGGAATTCAACCGGCTAATGTGCTAATGCTAACTAGCTCTCCAACTTGAGCTAATATTAGCTAATCGGCTAACTCAGTTCAAACAGACACACACACGGATCTGTAGCGCTGATGTGTTGATTTACAGCTCAGTATTTAGACTCACACACTCTTAGCAGTTAATCATACATTAAAAACTCCTTTTATATTTGCATAACTCCGAGTTCTATCTTGAATAAAGCAGCAGTTTAAGTCACATTTTATTAGCTAAATCTTTGTTGAATTAGTTAAATGTTAATGTTGTACTACTCTGGACACCCTTAGTATCATGTTAAGAAATGTAATATTCAACCTCCACTTAATAAACTAATTAAACTAGTTTTGAAAGTGTTTGACTTGGTGAAGTCCTGAGTCATGTTTCACACAGTCAACAAGGTCTGCGAGAATCAAATATCAGGTTCATTTGAGTTAACTCTATCAGTTATGCAGGGTGCACTAAAAGTTATTCCATAAAATGAACATTTTTACAAATAAATGTCAGTAAAATGGATTCATTAATGACGTAGATTAAACTGACAATATTATGGTTATGTAAAACTATATCTAGTTAAATGTCACTAACATGTTGCCCAGCTCTAAAGTCAACTCTTCCGGTGAAGAACAAGGTTATAAGTGACCTGACTTACCTCGGTCCACCTGTTTGTGCAAATAAAGCTCAAGCCTGTAAAATGAAGGGACTTTAACAAGTGGCTCAAATATGTTGGATGACCATAAAAAAAAGAAGTGCAGTCTGCAAAATGAATCCACAGAAACAAAGAGTAACATCTGTTTCAACTTAGCCAATAAAATCTAACTAAAAATACAACTGAAAAGTTCTCATTAGTTTTTGAAGCACTTGAACACATGTTCAGCTCTAACTTTTAGTACACAGGTCAAGTGCTGTAAACATTTGTACATATTTTGAATTGAAAAATCACATTACACACCTGTCCCCCTTTTACTTTTAACATATCATACTGAGTACACGTGCCCTTGTAATATCAATACTTGGATAAGATAAAGATAAGACAGAGTACAATTAAATACTGTACAGTAGAATAAATACTGCTGTTAAATACTATTAATATGGTGGCCTGCTGCTACCTCATTATTTTGTATACGTTCCCTTACTTTTTAGTGCTGCTAATTATTTCTGTTCCCTTTTCTTTGGTTTTCTTTATTAATATATGCTTGCTTTTCTATGTAATATGTTACTCCACCTATCATGATTTGGCCTGCACATTTCTTGGCTGTAGTAAAGGAAATGTTACTGCTGTGGGACGAATAAAGGACTTTCATACGACGTCCAACATTAGTCCATTAGAAAAAGATATCACCTCCATGAACCCCGAACCTCTCTCTGTGCATCAGTAAAGTATTTCTGACTCCTGACTCTGTGTTTTCAGGTAACTACCGCACTCAGCTGTACGACAAACAGCGAGAGGAGTATCTACCGGCCACGCAGGGCCTCGGCATGTTCGTCGAGGTGAAAGATCCCGACGACAAGGTGACCAAACACTTGCGACATCAACCTGAAGTACCTTCATCATCCTTTTACTCCTCAGCCTATCAGAGGTTAACCGCGTTGTGTTTTTCCTGCAGGTGATCCTGTCGCGGCAGTACGGCTCAGAGGGCAGGTTCACCTTCACCTCGCACACACCTGGAGAGCATCAGATCTGTCTGCACTCCAACTCCTCCAAGTTTGCGCTCTTCGCCGGAGGCCTGCTGGTGAGGAGACGGGAGTTTAAATAAAGTGGTGCAGGGTATATGCATGCACTATATAAAGTACTTAGAATATATAAGATTCTGCTAAATGAGAAGTATAGTTGATGCTAATACGTTTGCACTTATGGTTTGAATGCAGGACTAAACTTTTACCAGAGAATTTCTACACTAAATCATTTCTATTTTTAATAATTTGACTAAACATCCTTAGCTTGTGTTAACCACAGTCTTTGTTTCAGGCTTCTAACCAAAATAACGTCAAAAAACATTGTCTTCAAGATAAGCAAACAGGAAGTGCTAAACTGCCGACCCATTTCCTGGTTTTGTGACTCTCTCCTGCACCTCTCTCTAAATGAACTTTGTGTTGCAGAGGGTTCACCTGGACATCCAGGTGGGGGAACACGCCAACAACTACGCTGAGATCGCTGCCAAAGACAAGCTGACGGAGCTGCAGCTCAGAGTCCGGCAGCTGGTGGAGCAGGTGGATCAGATCCAGAAGGAGCAGAACTACCAGAGGGTCAGTACCAGGACCAGAGCAGGATCTATGTCTGCTCTGTAGTTAAAGGGACATGCAACATGGGACAGAGAAGGAGTTTCAGGAGTTGTTTAAGACGTTTTGACTCCATTGAAAGTTAATATTGATGTACGCTGGCTGCTAAAAGCTAACGTCAACTAGCCCTTCTCCTTCCAGTATAAGGAATACAAAAATCCTCGCTGCACAACTTTACAGATTTAAGATGGTATTTAAACCTGCTGCTGTTACGCATCCTGATATGTGTGTGTGTGTGTGTGTCATCCATCAGTACCGTGAGGAGCGTTTCCGTCAGACGAGCGAGAGCACGAACCAGCGCGTCCTCTGGTGGTCCATCGTGCAGACCCTCATCCTCGTGGCCATCGGGATCTGGCAGATGAGACACCTCAAGAGCTTCTTCGAGGCCAAGAAACTGGTGTAACCTTTTCCTGTGTGTGTATGTGAGAGCGTGTGTGAGAAAGAGGGTGTGTGTGTGTGATTGTGTGAGAAAGAAGGCGTGTGTGTGTGCCTGGTCTCTACTGATTGATGAAGTGCTGAGAAGAAAAACTGCAAGGAAGACGGGACGCAGGGAAATCCAGCTGCATGAAAAACATCTTTAGATAATAATAATATGAATAATTATACAAGGTTAAATGTAGACGCCTTCAAACGGAGTTGCTTTCACATAAAAACATTTCATACTCAGAATAAAATTACAACTGAAAAGCAGAAACTTGACATAGAAAAGTAAAACAAACATAAAACCACATGAAAGCAATTCTGAAACAGGTTTTTAAAAGTGTGTTTTTTAAATAGCAGCCCTGATCTTAGGCAGGCAGATATTATTATTGATATTATGATTATTGGTATTGGTGGTCCCGTTGTCTTTGCAGTAGACTATCAGGGGAAAATGTGACGACTCTATTTATTTAGTTCTGCTTCTCTCGTCAGAATTGAACCCGTCGGTTGAGTTTTTAAACCTTATTTCTGACTCCCCTCTCTGTGAGGAGGACCACACGTGTTACTGGCCAACTAGAGATTCCATTTTAAGCAAATTAAAATCTGGATTTGAGCAATTTTTAATCATATTGTTGGGCAAAATGCAGGAGTATAACGTGGAGACTCTGCAACAAAACTAAAACTCTTGGCACTGTTTTCAGTAGCGTTGATTCAGAGGGACTTCCCCCTCATGACTGACTCCAGCTTAACGTGTTTTTTTTCTGCGAGAACACAGGAAGTGTGTTGCAGACTTCTCATGCAGAAAAACACGTTTTTAATCTTGCCACAGGCCGCTGGGTCGCTGTTTTTTTTAAAATCCACCTCATTGCCACAGATCAGGTTTGATCTCTGTCTGATTTAGAATAAAACCAGCTGTGTTTCTTTACAAAAATCCAGCTTGTTGTGAAAACGTTTGACATGAAAGCATCAGATGTTGCATTAAAAATCTATCGGGACTCAAAAACGTATCCTATTTTGGCTTCTTGAAGAATATTTTGGAGTTTAAAACACAGAAACTGTGGCCTGATGATCTTAACCTCAAGGTTTTTTTTACTTCCTTTTAAAGTAGAACATAACAAATGTATTATTAAATCATTCAGCTTCCATTTAGTTACAAATCTGAGCCTGAGGAGTAAGAAAAAGTCCCCCATCTTTCAGATTTAAAATTCACATTTTTGAGAAACTCTTACTTAGCAAAGTGTTTCCCTCCTCAGCTTTAAAGATTGATATCATTGTTTTATTCTTTCTTCCTCTCTGGTGGTGTGTGTATAACAGTTTTATGTTGCTGGTAGTTTTCAGAAATGTTTTCCGGGGTTAGAATTAAAAAGGTTGGAAGAGGGCTTTGAATTTATTTTATTTTTAGGGAGATTTTTGTCCATGTGAAATCTGTCTGGAATTGCACTCAAAAATAAAGTTTGTCACATTTGTTTAAAGGCCTGATGGTTTCTTTCATTCTTGCAATATTCCTCAACTAAACATTATTAAAGTCACTGTAGGAGGATTTCCACGGCTGCCACTTTTATTATAGGGGAACAACTCAAACGAAGAAATGTATTTCACTTGTAATAAAGAAATTATGGTTCCTTACGTAAAAATGTAAGTTTTGAGAAGCTATTTCAGCTTTTGTACAGATCCAGTTATACTATTTTTCAAGGGTCTCTGCATCTGACCCATCCTAGTGTTGGGAGCAGTGTAGGGAACGCTGCCTTGCTGAGGTGACCTTCCAATTCCTAAACCAAGTCCCTATGGATGGAGCCACCACAGACCCATCCTTAATTAGAAATACTACACTGTAAAAAACATTTGGTCTTGGTTTGGATAAAAAAGCAATATGTTTTTTTATTTTCTAATTAAAAACAGTAAAACTATTCAGCAAATGGTTAAACATGCACCCAACAAAACCAAGTGACACTTTACCATGTTTTTTTAGGCCCCATCTCTACCTTATTGCTAAAACATTAAAACTTAAACCACCTAAATATTTATGCCTTTCATGTTCTGTTTTAATTGTATTTATTAATCAATATTTATAACAAAAATAATATATATATTTATGTAGTGTTTGTGGGTAGTAAGTTGGAATAAAACAATGACATGTATTAACAGTATTTGAGTACACGTAATTATATACAACGATAATTAATGTACCTTTTAATAGTTTAATATTCGCCATTAAAATGTTGTAAAAGTTCATTTATGGTATGTCTCTACAGGATGCATGTATAAAAAGAACATACAATTGTTATAAGCCCTATATTTAACTAATTGTGTGACAGGCACAGCATTTTTCAGAATAAACAGTTAAACTATTAAGCAGAATTTCACTTTCACAATTGATTTCATTTTCTTTCACCATTACTAATAACAATAGTACATGAGCATTATTATTCATACATATTTATAAGTATACATACTAAATACAGTTTCTAAGTTCAGTTCTTGAGCACAAGTAGTAATATTGAACTGTCACGTTGCATGTTAAAAAACTGGTAGGAACCTTTAGTTCTAGATGTTGCAACACGGTCTCAAATGCAACACGGACATCACTACAATCGGCTTTCTGTTTGATATTTTTCCACCGTGAAATTACCGTTAGATTTTATCTCTCCCGGTTCTGTGGTTCTTTAGTCTTATTCACTGCTTTAATCAAACGTTAACGGACACTCGGTGGCGGACAAAGCGGACCGAAAAACGGGGAGATATTTGAACCCGGAGCTTTGGAGCGTGAGAACCGCTACATGCTACGTGTACAGTAATAACAACTTGGAGGCCAGAAACCGCTTTTAAAGAACATGGATTATTCTCTTATTGTGACTTAAATAAGCAAATGTTTTCCGGCTCTAAGGGGCCGGGGGGAGTTTGGGTGGAGTTAGCAGAAAGTTAGCATGGAAGACAATGTGAAGGAAGATGAAACACTGATGTGAAAAACTACATTTACCTTTTTGTTTTTGAAGAGTTTGTGTTTTTAAAATTTAATCTCGAATCACATCTGGGTTTGAAGATGATGTACTCATCCAGGAGGAAGCCTGTCCTCTACTTCAAAGAGGAGAGAAGGTGAGAGGGATTTTATTCTGAATATTATTAAGGATTGGATTGTATTCTCTATTTCGATTGTTAAAGATTATATTTAATTTCAGTTATTTATTTCCAAATGTTAGAAATAAAGTTACTACATATTTATTTTAAGTAATTATAATTCCAGCCATAGTTAGTTTCACATCCTCCTTTATTTGTGATATTTAAAAATAATATATATTTTCGTTTTGTTTTTTATTATATGTAGTGTTTTGTTATTTTCTGCTGTATTTTTAAGATGCTATTTTACTTTGCTTTTACTACCGATGTATAAATGTGTTTTATGTTTAAGGTGGTTTTAATGGCAGATTGCTACACCATTCTCTTTTGCAATTTTTTTAAATTACATTTATTAATGTTATGTTATAAATTATATATATATACTGTTTTTGGTTTTGTTATTTTCTGTTGTATTTTTAAGATGATATTTAAAGTTTTTTTACTACATATATTTCTTTTTTTTAAGGTGATATAAAAACATTCTACTTTTGCGAATTATATTTATTAAAATTTGAAACATATATAGTTTGTCCACATTATTATTTTTGAATATACTTTGTGTAATGTTCAGTATCTGGAAACTAATGTTAGAATGAATCTAATATAACGCTGTAGATATACCTTCTTTAAATAGTTCTTCAGTATAACAAAAAGCTTAAAGAGAAGGAAGGAAGTTTTATTAAGATACTAAGTCGTAAAATCCTCTTTCTTGGCCTTTTTTTCTTAAAGAAATGAGATCTGTAAAGTTGCTCATCAGCCAGATAAGTGAGTGGAGACTGTGGATCATTATTGCATGGCTCTGATAAAATCACTCAAAAATATTGGAGATTTCTCTCAAATCTAAAGACACTTAAGCTGCTAAATGCTCCGCTATGTTCCCTAACTTGTCTCTGACTTTTCAAATGTATTTAATCCTAATCATTCATCTTTGTATAGGTACATTTGTTCAATCTTTTGGTAGATGCGTTGGGCTAAGAGGTCTGTCACGATCAGTCCTTTAGTTGGATTATATATCTTTTACACAATATATTAAGGTAAACAATTATTGCTTTTTCAAGATCGTGATGATTATAATATAAAAGCATAAATCGCAACTTTTAATTCTTAAGAAAATTCCAACATTAAAATTGGAATGTGAAAAAAACGGTCAAATATCATAAATTAATGAAATAAAAAATAAAAATATTTCGGATAAAAACTTTTGGCAAACAAAGCTTTATCACCTGGAAAGTAAAATTAAGAAATAAAATATCACAACCATAAACAAATAATATAAATATCGAGTTTAAAAAAGTGGCTGATTGTGTAAATGTTATTTTTTGTAATTGTGTTTATTGAAATCTTTTGAGATGTGATGATGAAGGCTTTTAAAAATGTAGGTTACTGTACCTCAAAAAATGCTGGAAAATTAGAATGTTACTCCTTGAAGGAAGATTAACCTTAAATAAGACAACAACAGATTTATGTACCAAGTTTAAAACTAAAAGAATCCATCCCTGCACAGGTGTGTAGGAATATGAGAAAATCCGATGCTGCATATGAAATCAAACGTATGAGAAACAAACAAGATAGAAAAGCTGTGTCCCTTGATGCATGTCAGTGTGTATCTGAACTAACCGCTGCATCCTTTTGATTTATCTGTGCACGTCGGTTTTATCTGTAGTTTGTGAACTAACAGTGATATTGTTCAGAGTTCTTTTTGCCTTTCTTTAACAAAACTGAGGTTAAATGTAGGATATATTTAAGAAAACACTGGGGCTCTGGAGTGTTGTAAGTATTTATAAGAAATGCTGCTCTCATAAAATGACTATCATTTTGACTCCAGGTTCCTCTCCGGTAAATGCACCGTGTACAAGCTGTTCGGGCTGTGCATGGTGCTGCTGCTCGTCTCTCTGCTGTGGCTGCAGCTCAGCTGTTCGGGGGAGATGTCCTCCCCCCTGCATGAGGAGCGCCGCCTCCCCCCGCAGCCTCCCTGCCCCCCCACCAACAGGCAGGCGGAGGACGACCAGTCGTGGGGTCCTCACAAGCTGGCCCTCATCGTGCCCTTCAGGGAGCGCTTCGACGAGCTGCTGGTGTTCGTGCCCTTCATGCACGACTTCCTGAACAAGAAGAAGATCCGCCACCAGATCCTCGTCATCAACCAGGTGGACCACTACAGGTGGGGGGGCGCTGTGACAGGGTTTACCGCAGCCATCGCACAAGCTAAGCTGTAGCAGCGTCACACGCATGAACTTACTTTGTGGATTGCTCATGTTTTTACTCGTGGTTTGAAATGTTTTTAGATGTGACGGAGCAGAGGGTTCTTCTTCTGTCAGTGTTCTTTTGGAGTGTGTGAATGGGTCATGTCTTTTACCTGCAAACCAAATCTATTTCCAGGTACAAATAAATAACCTGAACCCGAGGGAGTCTATAAATCATATTGCATACTTTCATGGATTCTCACACAATATCCAATGTTTGGTTATTTAAATTGAATGAGTTCAATCCGAGAGGATATTATTCCCAAATAGTTTGCATATTTTAAATATATATTTCACACTTTAACAGTTTTTTATTTGTCCATTTAATCACAGATAATATCCAAGTTTTAAATGTAAGTTTAATGTCAGAAAATATTGTACTTTATCTTGTGAATGTACAAATTTAATCTCTTCATTTAATTCAAAATAATCTTGTACATTTACCGCTTTAATCTCAAAGAATATCTACGTTTCTTTAATGTATTGGCCTGTTTAATGTCAGAGAATATTAAAGGTTTTCTAGTAAAAATATAACTTTTATTTCAGAGAGTAATATATTTTTGTCTTTGTCTAAATGTACATCTTTAAATTCATAATAAAAAATGTAGAAACGTGAAAACACCCTAAAAATGTGACCCTAAGTGTACCACTTTAACCCCGGAGAATATAAAAGGAAATGGCAACATTTGCAACCTGTCTCTCAGAGAATATCTCAGATTGTTCTCTTGAAAGTACCACCTCAATCCAAAGACCCAGTGGTATAAAGATATTCCTGTGTATTTCTGGTCAGTCAGTACACCTGTTCTTGTTCCAGGTTCAACCGAGCGTCCCTGATCAACGTGGGCTTCCTGGAGAGCGGGAATGACACGGACTACCTGGCGATGCACGACGTGGATCTGCTGCCGCTCAACAAGGCTCTGGATTACGGCTTCCCCTCCGAGGGGCCGTTCCACGTGGCGTCGCCCGAGCTGCACCCCCTGTATCACTACAAGACCTACGTGGGGGGGATCCTCATGCTCACCAAGAAACACTACCACATGGTACGGCACAAACACACAGAAATATACCATAATGTAATTAACTCTAAAGTCCCATAAGGGAACAAAGGTCACATTAATGTGCACATCAAAAACAGTTCAAGTAAGAAAAGAAGATATATTATATAATAATATATCTTTCTAGTGTTGCTAAAAAACAATTTAGAAAAATAATAATTAAATATAAATAATAATTCTAAATAATATATTGATTATTATTGATTATTACATTTTAAAATTGCACAGAAAAAAAATAACCTTATTTTTGTGTGATATAAATAAATATATTCATAAATAAATAATTATTTTTAAAAATGGATTATTGATTAAAAACATGTTTGTATAGTTTGCACATTTACAGACATATACAAATATATATTTATTAAGGCTGAATGTTTTAACGTATGAATGTTTTGAGTTACAGTCAAGCATTAACCCCTTACTGTCCCGTCCCTAAATAAAATTCTAGGTGAAGGGAAAACAGTTTGGGCACCCGCCTGTTCTTCTGCTCACAGTACATTTTTGCACAAAGTCAACCTGCAGAAAAAATACAACATTTAATTCTGGTTTTTATTTTCCAGTGTAACGGGATGTCCAACAGGTTCTGGGGTTGGGGCCGAGAAGACGACGAGTTCTACAGAAGACTGAGGAAAGCCGACTTGCAGGTCAAAAATCAACCCGTGGAGTTTGTGTTTTTATTCATGAGGAAGCTTTTGTTGGTTTACCAGTTTTATTGGTCAAAATTCAGGGATTTTTATGATTTATTTTCTGACATTGCTACGTAAAATGTGTGCAGTATTGGTCTTTAGTATATTACACTTTTTTTACTTTACAACAGCATTTATGAGTCAGTTTTTATCGATTAAACTCAGCTTAATTTTGTGTTGTTGTTTTTCAGCTCTTCAGGCCGAGCGGCATCACGACGGGATATAACACATTCCTCCACATCCACGACTCGGCCTGGAGGAAAAGAGACCAGAAGAGAGTCGCCTCGCAGAAACAGGTAGGAGATTTCAAATACACAATCAAGGATTCAAAAAATATATGAAAATCTAATGACTCCTTCCCATCTGCCTGCCCCTGCAGGAGCAGTTTAAGGTGGATCCAGAGGGGGGGCTGACGAACCTCAAGTACCAGGTGGATTCGAGGCGGGAGCTGAGCATCAGCGGCGCTCCGTGCACCGTCATCAACACCCGGCTGGAGTGCGACCAGGACCTGACGCCCTGGTGCCTCCTCACATAGACACGCAGGATCTAAAGGTCAGATTTCAAAATCCCGCGGCGACGCTCCGAGCGTTTCCACGCTAACGCTGGTCCTGGTTCGAGACTTTGCAGCAGAGGAAACCGTGACTGAACGGAGCAGAAACCCTGCAGAGGAACGTCTTTATGATTATCAGGTACATCTCAACAATAAAACTGCTGATTCACAAGGAATAAAAAACCGTCGGATGGTTTTAAGACTTTTAATTTATGGACTTTCAGCAGCAGAAACCTCAGTGCACGGACACGGACTTTAGCAGCAAACCACGGCTGTATTATTTCAGCGTTTTGGGATCATTGTTACATTTAAAAACTAACATCTGAAGTGTGTTTCATGGTACTTTTTTGAGTGTCTGCTGTTGAAATGCAGAGGGAGGAAGCAGTAAGTATGTTTTTCTACTTTGTATTTTTTGTGTCTTCAACAAAACTCGCCAAAGATTAAAAAATAATCAATGTATGAGATCTGGAATTTGCATTAAGAGAAAACCTCCCCAAATGTACTTTTAAAAAAATCAATCAAAGACTGCAGCAGAAATGGAACGTGCATGAAGCGGGAGAGGGAAACCTTTGCAGAGAAACATCTCCATTTTCAGGTACATCTCTACGGTGGCCCACGAGTGCAAACGGCCCAAAACTTTTCCATTAGAGAGAAAACCGCTGCAGTTTCAAAGATGTTGACTTAAGGGATTAGAAAGTTGGCCATAATATCAGAAGGCATCATGTTGTTAGAATAAGCCAATAAAAACGTAGATTTTAAGGATGCAGAGACAGTTGTCCAACTTCCTAATCCCCAAATGTCAACAAGCGCTCCGGTGCCAGCTGTGTGCGTCACTTTTAAGTGTCCCGGTTGTATTTTGAGCTTAAAGTAAACACTGCATGTTTCTTTAAGTTGGTGAAGGTTTTCTTGATTAGCACGTGTATGGGCACAGAAGTGTATTTAAATGTGCGTCCTCGCTGAAACTGAAGTGCGTTTCTCCTTTTGGAAATGTTCTGGTCCATTGTAGCGTGTTTGCTCCTGTGGGCCGCCGTACATCTCATCTATAACCCTGCTGATTCAAAAGAGAGTGGAGTAAAAAACCCACCGGATGGTTTTTCAAACTTTTGGGACACAGACTTCAGCATCAAACCACGACTGTATTATCATTATTATTTTTTAGACTGGGATTGTGCAAAGAGCAGTGATTTGAAATAACCTGCATCGTGCTGTTGCGTTAAAGGGTTTATTTAAGGGTTTTTTATCCACAGTTGACGATCATTTTGAAAGTGAGGACTAACATCAACCGTGTCTCATGTTGTTTTTATTTGCCTGCTGTAAGCTCATCTTTAAAAGGACTTTCCAAAGAGAAATGCAGAATTTATTTAGATCTGAATTTATGTAAAGGGTTTTGTTTTGTTTCGAGTATAGAAGCTGGACAAAGCGGGACAAAGAAACACAGAAGTATTGATCGATTTAATATCAATCAACGCTGCAACACATTTGTAATCCGGTACATCTCAACAAGCAAACTGTCACTGGTTTGTATTACTATTGTGGTGGTTCATTATGTTTTCTGTACTGGGATTGTGCTGGACAGTGATTTGAGATATATCTGCGCGACATGCGTCATACTGTAAGGATAAAGGGTTTACTAAAGCTTATTTATCCACGATGGAGGCTCGTTTAGAAATGTTAAAACGGAGTACTAACATCCAAAGTGTTTGGTGATGTTTTATTTTCCTGATGAAGCAGGAAGTATGTTTATTTTCTGTCCATCTTTAAAATAATTCTCCAAAGAAAAATAATGTATTTTGTGATTTGTTTTATTTGTTTCCTGCCCGTCAAACTTTTAAAAATGCCCTATTGTGCTTTTAGGTTTTCCTGTAGTGTGTTCTATAGGTTTTAGTGCATGTAAATGGTCTGCAAAGGCTAAAATCCCTGTGTTCCCTCCAAACGCCTCCATTGGACATTAACTTGATGAGTGACATCAATACGGAACACACTCGCTCCTATTGGCTAGTGCTCCAACACATTTATAGGCTAAGGGGCGGGACATCTCTAAGCAGTTGACCAATCACAACAGAGCCAGCTAGCTAACCAATCAGAGCAGACTGGGTTCTCGTTTCAGACAGAGGGTGAAAAGAGATGCTGCAGCACAGGCAGTATGAAAACATAAAGACCTTTCTGAACATTAGAGCATGGAGACATGTCCCAGGAGAGACACACATACTGATATGAAGCTGAAAGTGAAAATTAAACCTAATCCTCCACAAAAAGATGCAAAACCAGCAGAATCAGATCAGCCCTGGTAGTACAGTTGTGGTTTTTGGGGACGATCCAAAGACAAAGAGACAAAGACAAAGGGACGATGAATCCACCCCCCACCCCCGCCCCATTGCCACCAAAGCTGTTTCCCCCAGGGTGCAATTTTCACCTTACGTCTGAGGTGACTGCGATGAAACACCTCTCCGCTGCCACAAATAGACACGCTGCAGCTTCATGCTAATTTTTTTATTCCCCGCTCGGTGATTATAGATCTATATTATACCTTCGCAGTAATGTATGATTGTATTGTAATAACTCGGAGAGGTTCGCACATATTTACAGACGCTGAGGGCTCAGGAGCAGATATGGTCCCAACACTTAATTTTCAGCCTTCGTTAATTAATGTGGAGGGTTTATGCTTCTATTATGGAGCAATTAGCAAGGAGTAAAAGATAAACTGAGAGCATGAAATGTTCCCTAACATGACTAAGAAAACACTGAGGGACCAGACGCAGGCAAAACACAAGCCCACTGTCATCCGGTGCTTTAAATACAACCTTCATTCACTTTGAAATGATGTACAAAAGGCTAGAAAACAACCACATGAGGCGCTGAATGCTGAAAGGAATGATGAAATAAATACAAAACGAACAAAAACCAAGACATTACAACATAAAATAACTATGAAGAGGAAACCAGCACCAATAGATGTAAAATCACAAAAAACAAATGCACTTTTTAACCCAAAGTGACTAACATTTGATTCAAAATGACCTCAAAGAGACAGGAACCCAATAAAAAAGCATGGACATTGACTTAAATGACATAAAAGAACAAAATCTTAGACATAAAAACTAGAAATAAGTACAAAAAACATGAACAACTTGAATGAATCGTCTAAAACCAGATGCAAATTGAAATAAAAAGCAGATAAATATCTGGGAGAAATTGGACAAAACTTCCAAAATATACTCTCTGTGGAATATGAAATATCTGCAGAGGATACAGTCTATACAGATAGTTTTGTAGGTATATAAAGTAAAGTATAATAAGAATAGTGAGAGTAGTAAAAGCTCTCGTGTTGCCCATGAGTGTGATGTGTGTAGTTCAGCATTCAGCCACAGGGGGGAGCTGCGCTGTTTGTTATGAAGGAGCTTCTTCATTTACCCAGGAGAGGAAACACCTGAGAGGAAAACAGGTTGAAGTTTCTGTGCCCTCTGCATAAAAACAAGACAATAAAAGTACCAACAAATATAATTAAACATTATATTTTAAATGAAGTGTTGGGTATTATATTTGGCTGTAATTATAGTGATGATAGTGAAGAAACATGTCTATTTTGTTTCCTTTTTTACAGCTTAAACTATTGGCAGCAGCACGATTAAAATGTTTGCAGACATAAAAGTAAACTGTAAATAAAATCAGAAAAATGTATTTAATTACAGAGTTCTACTATATGGAATAAACTGTTGAGTTTCCTTAAATGCAGAATCAATTCAGAAAACTTAAACGCGCTTTTTCCAAATTCAGTCCAATAAGTATTAGAACAAATGTCTGAAAATGGTGTGTAATTTTAAATATATGAACAAATATTGGGAAGATGTCCAAAACTATGTAAAAAGATCCAATAAAATATAAGAACAATAAAACATTTGAAGGATGTAGTGAAAAAGTATAACTGTTACAATGGGGAGTATTAAATAAACTATGTAGAAAAACCTTTAAAATATACTTTAGGAAATACCAATACATTTGTGTAAAAGTCTGAAACTACTAAACATTTTCAGCCACACAAAATAAATGTGATATGTCTGATGATAAAGGAGAACATGCTTAATTTTCACGATGTAGCGAGATGATGTGTAAAGAAAAGAACGTTAGCTATCTGTCTAACAAAATGGCTAGCTACGTAGGAGTTGAAATAACCCACTGAGCCACAGGTACCTATAAACAGGTATCTGAGCAAAGTTATATCGTCTCCCCCCCCCTATAAAACCATCCCCCCCGCACAGTGTCTCTGTCTGAGTTTTGGCATTTTTGGCATATTTGTGCTGCAAGTGAAAACACGTCTCTGTGAAATATAGTTTAGCTAATGGTGCACCTCCTGCAGCAATTTGTCTTCCACAACAACACATAAATTACCGTTTAGGAGAGGACTGCCCCCCCCCACACACACACACACACACACACAACACTGAGTGACAGTTTGCGGTCCTGAGGGGAAACCAGGGAGTCCCCACTTAAATCAAAACTTTGATTTACAAGAATTTCCAGTAAATGACAGACTTTGGATTTCCCTCACAAATCTGTCGAGCACGGCAGTAAATGTGTGACTGACCCAAAGTGTTTAATTGAATAGTCCAACTTTATCAACGCAGCGCACACACAACCATTTTTTGTGAAGCGCTTTTAAAGCTGCAGGTGGAGAGAAAATCTTACCCATAACGACAAGTCTACAAAAATACAATCATTATTTTATGGAAAATTATTCCTAACTTAATCTTTATTCTGGAAGTTTTGATTTTTCAAAAAATATTGGAATGTATTCTCAAAAGGGCTTCATTTTTTGTAATGCCGAAAAATAGAGATTTTATTCTGGAAATTCAATGAAAAAAATCCTCCTTTTAATTAATTAATTTATTAAAACTGGCACTACGCAACGTTTAATTTTTTAATTTAGGGAATGTCTGCTTATAGATAGATAGAATCGGAGGATGAAACCCTCTTGATTTGTCACATACATGCACACAGCAGAGCACACACAGTGAAATCGGTCCTCTGCATTTAACCCATCCTAGTACTAGGAGCAGTGGGCAGCTATCGTGAAGCGGGGAATGGGGAGGGGGGATTGGAGGTGTCTGGTGCTTTGCTCAAGGGCACCACAGCAGGGCCTAGGAGTTGAACTGGGACCTCTCCAAGTAGCAGTCCACCTTCCATATTTTTCAAGTCTGATCGGGGACTTGAACCGGCGACCCTACGATTCCCAGTCCAAGCCCCTACTGACTGAGCCACTGCTGGACATGATTTCCCTAAATGCACTCCGTCCTTCCTTGGTTAATTCTTTCCTTGGTTTCTTCCTTGGTTCGTTCTTCATTTCTTCCTTTCGTTGATTGCTGTTTCTCTCCTTTCTTGTTTCCTACATTCATAGTTTCTTTCTTCATTCCTTCCTTCCTTCCTTGCTTGGTCCCTTATTTCTTTCCTTTCTTTGTTCTTCCTTTCTACTTTGTCTCCTCTCCTTTCATTTTTGTCCTGATCCTCACTGTCTTTCGTTCGTTCCGTCAATCCTTCCTTCGTTCGTTTGTTCTTATCTTTCTTCCTTCCTTCCTTCCTTCCTTCCTTCCTTCCTTCCTTCTGTCTTTCATTCCTTGCTTCCTTGTTGAGTTTGTTCTTACTTTTCCTTTCATCTGTCTGTTCTACTTCAGTTGGTTTCAACCTCTTTTTTTCCCTAAACGTAAAGAAGTCCCTGCGCTTCTAAAACTTTGACTTTACTCTCAGCATTTATTATAAAATGCTTGTGCATTTTTAAGGATGAGTACTTTTCCTTTTCCTCGTGAGTTTTGTTGATAATATTTGAATCCTTCAGTAAATGTTATGCTGATGAGTATTTCTACACTGTTGTATTTCTACTTGAGTTCTTCTTCCCCCTCTGAAATCGACGTACAGTACGACCTGCTTGGCCGTATTCCTTCCCTCGCTCACTGACAGCAGATTACTTCCAGAATACTTCAGAGGGTTCAGGTCTGTCAACACCTCGCTCATTGTTCACCGCGCAGAATCACAAATGGTGAGTGAGTGCCAGAGAAACATCTTCAGATCTGAGGAAACTCAGCCAGCTCTCTTCTGACAGACGTCCGTTTAATGTCTTCCCGCCGGGTTCCTGAATGTCGTCCAACTACGTTTCACTCTGTCGTCAAAAACAATCAGGGTAATCACAGGCAGTCAAAGGGATGCATGCAAACACGACTCCGTCCTGTTCCTCATTCCTCTCTCAAAAATGTAACTTTTGACTGAAATGCTAATATTATGAGGCAAGGAAACAAGGCGAGTTTGAATTCTAGCTTTCGTACCGCCGATTAAAAGCATCAACCTCCTTTCCTTACAACCTTGATTAGTTGTGTCTGTTTTTAAATTCTTTATTGTTCTACTCTTCTTCCTTCCTTCCTTCCTTCCTTCCTTGGTACTTTCTTTTCTTCCTTCTTTCCTTCCGTCCTTGGTTCCTTCTTTCTTCATTCTTACCATATTAGGTTCTTTATTCCTTCCTTGGTCTTTTTTTCCCATCCTTTCCACCTTGGTTCCTTCCTTCCTTCTTTCCTTCCTTCCTTCCTTCCTTCCTTCTTTCCTTCCCTCTTTCCTTCCTTCCTTCTTTGGTACCTTCCTTCCTTCTTTGGTATCTTCCTTGGTTCCTTCTTTGGTTCCTTCCTTGGTTCCTTCTTTGGTTCCTTCCTTGGTTCCTTATTTCCTTCCTTGGTCCTGTCTTTCTTTACTTCCTTCCTTTTGTTAGTTTTTTCCCTCCTTGCTTCTTTCTTGCTTCCTACCTTCCAACTTTCTTTGGTTGTTCCTTCCTCAAAGGGTTGTGCTTCCCTTCCCTCCTCGGTCCTTTCTTTCTCTTTTTTCTTACTTCTTACTGTCCTTCCTTACTTCCTTCCTTCCTTCCTTCCTTCCTTGGTTCTTGACTTGCCTTCTTTCCTTCCGTCCGTCTTTACTGACTTCCTTCCTTCCCTTCTTTTGTCCTTTAGTGGGTTTGTTAATTTCTTCCTTCTTTTTCTCTTTCTTGTTTCCTTCCTTCCTAGTTTCTTTGTTCCTTCCTAACTCCTATGGTTTTATCCATCCTCCCTTTCTTCGTCCCTTCTTCCTTTCTTTCCTTCCTTTCTTTATTACTTGCTCCTTCTTTTCTTCTACCTTTCCTTCCTTCCTTGTTTCGGGCCATCTTTTCTTGGTGGGTTTGTTATTTTCTTTCCTTCGTTCTTTTTATAAATGCTTAGAAGTGATGAACATTATTAGGTTATATAATCCACTTATGCTTTATTACTAAACTCTTTATCCATTGTCTCTCTAACCCGTCGTTATGGGATGTTTTCTGTTGAATATCTGAGTGTGTAAACTCCCGCAGAGACAGACTCAGAACGTACTTTCTGTCGGATATGAAAATATGACTGCATTATAGAATAACACCTCACAATTTATATTATATCCGTTCGGCCGGACACTCAGCAGGTGTTTACGGGGTCTCTGATGCACGATGCGTCTCGGCAGGACCTCGAACGCCACAGGGATCAACGTGAAAATGACCTTCTAGTCTCCTCGCTAAAGATGGAAATTTCAATATGTAGCTGAGGTTTTTACAGACAAGCCCACAGACGTCCTCGAGTAAAAATGAAGATTAAGAGGCTTTTTTTCTAGCGACTCAATCCACATTTTTTAATATTGACTTGGGAGTAGTTGGCAAATGAAGGCGATTGCTGTTTTATCTCCCAAAAAGTATTGTCAGATAAAATGAGCTTTTTTAAAGTTTATTTTTATACAAACTTACACTTAATTTAATCGTCCCTCTTAAATAAAGGAGGAAAAATTATCTTAAAGAACCAAATATGGTTTGAATAAGTCCTTTTTCAAATGCATAACAATGTAAATGTAAATGTACTTTATTTATACAGCCCTTTACAACAATCCTTTCGGAGTACCAAAGTGCTTTACATAGTGTAACAATAAAAAGACAGAAATAAAAACAATTTAAAAACAATAAAAACAGTGAGAGCAATAAAATACAGCAAAGTCAAATAAAATAAAATGAGATAAAAGCGCCATCGTTCTACTGGGTATTAAAAGCCATCCTAAATAAGTAGGTTTTTAGCCTGGATTTAAAAAGGCCCGGGTCCGAGATGAGACGCATCTCGGTGGGGAGCTTGTTCCAGAGCCTGGGAGCAGCGACGGAAAAGGCTCGGTCACCCCAGTGTTTATATTTTGATCTGGGCGCTTCCAGTACAAGTTGATTTGTCGACCTCAACGCTCTACCTGGATCTCGGATGGTTAAAAGTTCGGATAAATATAATGGGGCAAGGCCATGAAGAGCTTTAAAAACAAACATTATAAGTTTAAAATCAATTCTAAAAAGGACAATAACATTATTTACAACAAATTCTGACTCAAATCTGGATAGAACTGAATGTCATGTCACATATTATTACAATTCAAGAAACACTTTTATGTAAAGGAAATCACACATTTAAATTTGATTTTATGCAACCAAAATGTGTGTTGTTTCACAATAAAGGCACTTAGTAAAGGTACTTTAAGTTGTAGTTAAGTATGTTAGCGTGCATATACATTTACTTAAGTAGAAGATGATGTGTGTGTACGTGCTTATACGCATACATTAAAGGGATAAACACATTCATGCATTAATGATCTTGTGTTGAATGTATGTAATATATCTCCTTCTTGGAAAGTACTTTAATCATATTTTGATTCAACTTCAAATCAAGTATATTTTGAAGCTGGCCAGCATTTCTGAACTTTGATATTCCTACATTTAATTAAGTAAAATATGCAACGATGCAATTTATTTACACTTCTTGCCCATTGTCTTATAGAGATGACCTTTATTGTGAGAACAGGAAGAGCACTTTCAACAGACTCAAATGTGGACGCTGGTAAGGTAAGTGACTCGGATGCGTTGAGGTAAAGCTGCTGATGGATGGTGCCGTCAACAAAACTAGTTTTTACTTTTGTTTTTCCTCCTCTCGTTACCGTGTATCCGGACGTCGCTGCACGGTTAAACACGTACGAGGACAAAAAAACAGCAAAAGCATGGCGGACGGTAAACAAACAGCAGCGAGCAGGGAGGCGTTTAGCAGCTAATTGTCTTCACTGGGGAGCTGTTATGGCCTCCGTTAAAGCCTGTAAAGTCCCCAGGCCTTTGAGGGGGGCTGGAAACTTACGCGGCTACAGGAAGAGCCCAGGGGCATACCCAACACACACACCTTTACCTGCACACACACATGTTTGGGCAATCTTGTGAGAGCAGAGAAACACACACACTGATGTAGAAATGAGAAGAAATGCATGAATGTCCCTCAGCAACACACACACCTGGAGACAAAGGGAGTGTCTATCACCAACACACACATGCGCACACACACACACACACACACACACACACACACACACACCTCCTCGTGACACCTGTCAACACGATAGGTGAGGAATAAACATCCTCGGAGCAGGTAAGATCAGTGGATCAGAGAGAAAGCTGACAGGTCAGATCTCAGATCAGCTTCCAGGCCAGAGCGAACGATGGACGAGGTCAGATTAGATCAGATGCTAAACCAGCAGCACCGTTTAAGGGCTCATCACGCTTCTTACAAAGGGCTTTAAGGATAATCGATCAGGAAGTATTTAGATCTATTACTGCAACATTAAAAACAATCTCCAGCAGGGGGCAGAAGTCTGGGGTCTGATTGTGTAGAAGTCTATGAAAAAAATACCGTGTTTTTCACTTTCAATCCCTTGAATCCCTGCTTTGTTAAAATTGTGATAAAAGTGACAAATCTCCATAATTACCCAGAATCCACCGTAATGATGCTTGTTTAGTTCAAACCTCAACAGTATCACGAATACAATAACTTGATCATCATACGCAATTATTTGAATAGCACTAAAACTACAAAATGTAAGTCGTGAATGTAAAGGAAACAGTGGATAAGGTTGAATTAAATTAAGCCTGATGCTTCTGTTGACTAAAACCAATTACAACATGTATTGGCCAGAAAATCTTCAAAAAATGCAAAAAGGCTGCATTATTTTGCACCACTGTGTCTAGATTTGATTTTCAGTAGTGATTGAACGCTTCAATGTCAAAGTATTTTCATTCAGACGGAAAAATGTACATTTGACGTTACTCAAATGTACTACAAGTTTTTAAAACAGATTGTAAACAAATGTATGTAAATATCGTTCATCCAAGATACAATCGTGGTGCTTTGAAAACAGATCATTCTGCCTGCAAGATATTTTAAATATGAACTAAAACTTTTGACTTTTGTTGATTTTATTGGATCACATTGGATCTTTTCTACATTACACTAAGGCTGTTATCATGATATAAATACAGTTCTATTCCTGAAGACGTATTCTTCTACTTTTACAAGCCACAGGTAGGCAGCAAAGTGTTTCAGTTATTTAACAAAAACATCTGGATGTATATTGGATAATCCCGGCTGTGCAACAGAGCGAAAAGCTGCGAGAGAATACGTTTGAAGATGAAGTGATTAATGAGAATTAGCAGGAATAAGTCATAGTTAATTAGATTGACTAACTTTGTGCAGTTGTTTTGACTTCCTCTCCTCTTTTCTTTCTGTCTCATCTTTCCTGATTTTGAACCTGATCACCTTCACTGTCTGAAACTCATCCTCGTTAAATCTCCTGGTTCCAGTGCTCCATAAATAAAAGGCGTTCCCGCCTGTCGGCTTCACTTCCTGCCTGCAGCTGTCTGACAGCCCACCTCCAACACTAAACCTGAGGGAGGTGGGGGGGGGGGGGGGGGTTACGGCTACTTAGGTGGTAATATATCGTCCTGGATGCCACAGGTGTCTTCCTAAAGTGGTCTGGATCAGATAAGATCCGACCCTCCTCCTCTTTCCCACCTTCTACCTGCCCCACTCCCCCTCAAATACATTCTGAAAGGTCTTCAACGTTTTCAGGCCACTGACCCGTTAGCTTAAAGTACAGAATCAGAATCGAGTTTATTGCTTTGGTGGTGCAAACTTAAACAACATAAGACGATAAGTTCTCAGAGTAGGTCAAAAGTGCAACGATATTTAAAATATGTTTTTTAACAAACTACTTAGCTTTAAAAAAAGAATGAAGACAACTTTAAAGATACAAAAGGACCTGAAGAGCTAAAAACAACAATAGTATAAAACAATATACGACAAACTACAGTAAAGTATATTTAGAATTGGATGTGTGGATGTGTGCAGAAATGTGCAAAAATATATTCTGTATACAACTGAGCTTGAAAATTGCAAAACAACAACAACATGTTTACATGAGGGCATAAAATGCCATGCTATTCAAAGGATCATATGTAGCTCTAACTAACTCATACACAGCCATTAAGCATAGGTTAGCTTAGCTAGCCTACAGGATTTGCATGACGATTCATGGGTTATAATTCGACAAGCATCCATGTTGTGTAAACCTTGTGTTTTTTGAGTAGAGCATCTAAAATGCCATGTATGAAACAAACTATTTTATGGTGCATCGGTACTAAGCTAAAAGATCTAGCTAGTTAGTACGCAGTGATTAGGCCTAAGCGTAGGATAGCTAGCTCACTCGATTTGCACGAGGATTCAGAATCAGAAATCATTTACGTTGTATTAGCATTGAGTTTCCTTTTGTGTAGAAATGCCATGTATGTACAATATTAAGCTAATGAGGTGATAATAGTTAGCCATAGCTAGCTAGTACGCGTTGATAAGGCACAGGTTAGCTATGTCATAATATGCAAGAGGAGTTTTGGGTGACAGTTGGACTAAATGTTGTGTCAATGAAATGTTATTGTGTGCATGTTATCTAAAATACTACGATTACACATGCCTTTATGATGCACACAATATTAAGCTTATAACATAACAACACCTAGCCAAAGCTAGCTAGCACACAGTGATGCAGGCACAGGTTGCAGGATTTACACGAGGATAAACGATGTTTGAATTTAGTGTTTTTTTCTGTAACATTCGATGGGTGCACCTCATTAAGCTATTAAAATAATACAATGCAGTTGTAGCTAACTAATTCAGTTAAGCACAAGTAAGCAAGTAAGCTAGCTCTTTTCTTGGGATTTCCTTTTGTTTTTAACTTATTGCATGATTGCTGGGTATTGTATTAGTCCACACTAAATCACACATCATGACTGCAGCACAGACAGCTCGTTGGCAGTAAAAGTTATACGTTGGTGGCAGCTACCAATTAAATAAATTCATAACAGGGACATTTGGATGTCATAAGCGACTTTAAGGGGGACCAACGTCGCACTGTGTTTGGTGGCATGCAGCAGATCCTCCTTGTAGTCTTCAAAGTGAGGAGCAGACGCTCTTTTCAGGAAGGAAATGTGAAAATAATGATATATTTAGGCAGACACTCCTGGTAGTGAATTTACAGACAGATGGACAGACGGTACACCTCGAGCTAGTTCAGCACGGTGGTATGTTTGCAATCTTTTGAAAGATGGAAATTAGGTAACGTGTGTGAGGAGGGAAACTAGGTTGTAGGTCTTCATACCTGTTGAGGATAATAACAGGTATTTTAGCAGCTAGATGAGTCGCTGATTGTAGCAGAAGGCATTTTTCTCTCTCAGAAGGAGAGGAAAGGAGGCTCTGGCATTTGGAAGTGTAAACTAGTCGTGACAAGTGGCCATAAATTACAGTTTGAAACACCCATTAAAACTCATCTAACACTAGTAGTCACTGATGCCATCTATCAACATACCTGAATGACAGTGACGGCGTGTTTGGCTGCCGTGATGAATGTGGCAGCTTTTGGACGTGGTGGAAGTCGGAGGAAACATGCAGTGATTCAGTCAGATATCAATGTTGTAAATGAAGCAACGATTACAAAACCACTCAACACACCCGCATCATAAACCTGCCAAGACGGAAGGAGGATTAAAGACAGTAGGAACAATAGAGGCAGTATGTAGGTAAAATACATAGATAGATCAGCAACAATCCTGCACGTACATTGGACTCATGTAACCCAAAGAATTGAAGTGCTCCGTATAGAACAATATATTACAATTTATGTTATGAAACCAGTTCAGTGTATGACTGCCATATTGACTTGTAACCAGCCAGAATATCCCACCAAATTGTCAATAACAGCCATCAAAATACATCCATTTAAGAGACTTGTCGGTCAAGAAAGCCCGTTAATAACTTGACACAAACAGTGTGTATTGACTCGTGTGTTTCAACAACTTTTAAATAAAATATTTCTATATTTAAGCTTTCTGTTATCTACAATTCAGGAGGCCTACTGTTGATGTGTGCTAGCTAGCTGTCAAGCTAATGGTCAAATAAACATGTAGCAAGCCACCATAACAAATAAGTAACTATTTAACTGCCAAATAAATAAGCTGACACAGTGTGTATTGACTCCTGTGTTTCAACAACTGCTACATAAAATATTTTATATTTAGGCTTCATGTTAGTATGTCTACAGTATGTCTTGACACGTTCATTAGCTTTTTAAATGTAGGCTCCTCAAAATTCGGCACTGGGAATAAAAGTTGCGAGTCATACGGTTACATGCTGCTATTCCGACATACCTCTACTCTGACATTGACGTCTATGTCAGAGTAGAGGTATGTCAGAGTAGAGTAGAGGTATGTTGGAGTAGCGGCATTTCCATTTTTTTTAACACGTGCCACTATTCCGACATGGTGCGTTGGGTCTGCATAGCTCCACTTAAGTGGAAGCATTCGGAGCGGTAGTTGACACTGTCAGACAGGCAGGGCCCCCCTCCTCCCTCATGGACGCTTCTGATAGCCCTCCCGAATCCACCGCCGCTGCTCCTCCGAGTCTCTCCATCGTCATCCCATCAGCTCCGGTCTGCAGCTCCGCAGAATTGGGAGCAGCCTCGATGGCTTGCATAGCTTTAACTTTCTTTGAGCGACTCCCTTGCAGATCGGATGCAGGGCGATCGGACAACAACGAAGTTGAGTGTCAACCAGTCAGTGCGTCCATTACAACAACAGGCTGTATTATATTATACAAAATAAACTGAATATGTTAAAAAAGTATACGTTAAAAAGACACACAAACAAAAATGAAAGAAAGACGATGCCCCGACGCGCCTGGGTAGACTGTCGGAATTGCGGTACTAAAATTGTGTCGGAATAGGGGCATGACGGAATAGAAGCATGTCGTTATAGGGGGATGTCGGAATAGAGGCATGTCGTTATAGGGGGATGTCGGAATAGGGGGATGTCGGAATAGAGGGATGTCGGAATAGGGGGATGTCGGAATAGAGGGATGTCGGAATAGAAGCATGTCGGAATAGGGGATGTCAGAATAGAAGCATGTCGGAATAGGGGGATGTCGGAATAGAGGCATGTCGTTATAGGGGGATGTCGGAATAGGGGGATGTCGGAATAGAGGGATGTCGGAATAGAGGATGTCGGAATAGAGGGATGTCGGAATAGAAGCATGTCGTTATAGGGGGATGTCAGAATAGAAGCTTGTCGTTACAGGGGGATGTCGGAATAGAAGCATGTCGTTATAGAGGGATGTCGGAATAGAGGCATGTCGTTATAGGGGGGATGTCGGAATAGAGGGATGTCGGAATAGAGGCATGTCGTTATAGGGGGATGTCGGAATAGGGGCATGTCGTTATAGGGGGATGTCGGAATAGAGGATGCACCCTGAGTCATACAGTAGCTTGCAAGCTAACAGTAACATTAGCTTCTAGCCAGACACAATAAGCCACCATATTTGCTTTTTACATTCAATTAAATGAGTTTGTTCATGAAACATCTAAACGATGAATTGACTCCTGATTCATAATAAAGCTCATGTTAAATCATTCTCCGTTTAGGCTTGAGAAAGTCCGCCCAGTCATGAGCTACTATAGCTAGCATGCTAATGCTAATAAAGGCCAATAGCCATGTTTCCTCTTTGTAGTCAAGTAAAACAAACTCTTTTTGTCATTGTGTGTATAATCCTGCAAGCAGAGGAAGCTACTTGCCAAATGTCAATCATGTATCTGTGACGTAAACACTGACTGCACACACCTTGTTTGTTCTGGACCAGACCCAGCAGCCTGTGTCTGTGTCTGTGTCTGTGTCTGTGTGTGTGTGTGTGTGTGTGTGTGTGTGTGTGTGTGTGTGTGTGTGTGTGTGTGTGACAGTGCATTATAATGAACTAGGGTGTGACTTTTATTATATGCCTGTCCATCAGAGCGTTGAAGAATTTTAATTGCAACCCCTACTTTCCTCTATTGTGAGTAACACGCAATCTATAAATTGTTGTAGTTGTCTGGGAAAGTCTGGGTGCAGCACTCTAGTTTTTACAACAAAATACCCATCATTGGTGTAGTTCTTCTAGGTTGCTCAAGTTAATTGTAGCTCTCTCTTTTATGACAAGCAATTGAAGGTGTAATTTACCTTTATTAGCAAGGCTTGACAGCCGAATAATCAACATCCTGGATAAAACTACCTCATCAGACCAATTAAATAAGACTTTATTGTTTGGTCCTTATTAAAAATGTAAATATGTGTAATTTTATGTTGTGGTATTGTATGCATGTTTGCTCAGTCAAGTCCAGATAAGTATTCACATAATTTCCTGCAGTAATAATTCTAATACCACTGAAAATACTACACTACACCTAAAAGCCCTGCTTTCAAAAACTTGCTTTAATAAAAATATAAACACATTTCGAAGGATTTTAGGAGAGCAACGATAAAGTTTGCTAAAAATCTCCTGCACAGTCGTACACCTGACAAAAACTCCTGAGATTTTAGACATTTTTAAAACAAAATATCGTCTTTTTGATATTTTTTACATCAGAAATGTTCTTTTGAGCCAGTCATGTACATCTGTGGAAATGTGTGTGCAAATCAACGTCTGTGGTTAAAAATATGTAATCAAATCTGTGTGTGTGTGTGTGTGTGTGTGTGTGTGTGTGTGTGTGTGTGTGTGTGTGTGTGTGTGTGTGTGTGTGTGTGTGTGTGTGTGTGTGTGTTGCAGCCAGCTTCATGCAGTCTGCATCACAGATGGGCGAGCGACTTGATACCCTCCTTAACTCTAGACGTGTCAGAGAGAGAACAAAAAGAACGAAGTGAGAAAGAAGGTGTGTGTGTGTGTGTGTGTGTGTGTGTGTGTGTGTGTGTGTGTGTGTGTGTGTGTGTGTGTGTGTGTGTGTGTGTGTGTGTGTGTGTGTGTTGAAATAAAACACAGACATCAGTTAAAGCTTTCGCCGGTTAACCTCCTTATGAATATTACAGCAGCAGACACTGGGGACAGACAGGGTGTGTGTGTGTGTGTGTGTGTGTGTGTGTGTGTGTGTGTGTGTATGTGTGTGTGTTATACATGGTGTTGAGGGGGGTGCACCGCCTTCAGCCATTGGAGGTGAGAAGAGCTAATCCTGAATTAAATGATCTGGCACTTTACAAAATACACGACAATTACACAGATAATTATACTAAGACTTCACACAGAGCCCACGGGTCACAATTAACACACACACACACACACACACACACACACACACACACACACACACACACTCACACAAAAACAAACCTACTGCTGAGGTGAAGTGTGTGCTGATTAGTCTGCATGTATAGCACACACTGAAATGTTTGCAGAGGCAAATAAAAAGTATGCACCAAATGATGAAGACGAATTTCTGTTCTTAAGATATTCAGAGAGGAAAGGAAACCCTTTTCTACATAAACTGATTAAAAGGAATTTACAATTCTTCAAAATTAAGCAATTACTGATTATTTTGTAGTGTAGAAGCAAATAGAAGGTATTGTATCTTTTATCAGAGGAACTCAGTTGGTGACTTGAGACGCACTGATGATGACGTCAGCCGATTCCCCTGAGCTAACGGCTAACTAGCTCTACACATACAGAGAGGTGTGTGTGTGTGTGTGTGTGTGTGTGTGTGTGTGTGTGTGTGTGTGTGTGTGTGTGTGTGTGTGTTTGGCAACTGTCTCCTCACGCCCATCTGTACCTGCAGCTTCGCTTCCATCATTAACGAAACCACCGGCAGAAGCTGCTCACAGACACACACACACACACACACACACACACACACACACACACACACACACACACACACACACACACACACACACACACACACACAATGTCAGGTAATAATAAGTCATATGATACTCGACTCTGCACCAGCGGGAAACTAGCAGGATTATTTTACTATAAATGCTTAGTACTAAATTTAAGGTCTTAACCTTTTTCAATGGATCTGTTCGTTAACTAAAGCTGTTAGATAAATGTAATTCAGTTAAAAGGATAGATTTACCTCTGAGTTTATATTCCAGTAAAGAAGTTTTGAGGTTTTCCCTTTCCTGTATTTTGCATATAGGTTTTTGTACAAGTACATTTTTTGCAAAGGCTAAAATCTGTGTTCCCTAACGATCGCGCTCCAACACATTGTATGTGATAGCCTGAGGGGCTGGACATCTCTAAGTGGTTGAAAAATCCCAACAGAGCCGGCCAGCTCACCAATCCGAGCAGATTGGGCTCTGGTTTCAGACAGAGGGTGAAAAGAGGTGCTGCAGCACAGGCAGGATGAGAAACATAAAGAGCTTTCTGAACATTAAACATGGAGACATGTCCCAGGAGAGACACTACATACTGATATGAACCTGAGAATGAGCAGAAAATGTCCCCTTTAGTATCTGCTCATTACGAGAAAAAAAAACATACCCTACTCTGGAAGTAAACCAAGCTAAGAGGAACTCACTCATTCACATGTAGAATGAAAGCTTTGCAGGGATAAAGGACAGATTTAAAAACAGTTTAATGTGTTTGTGAGCGTATGTCATGTGTGGCACGCTGCTACTGTCTGATATGTGAAGCTGCAGCAAAAAACAACAAGTTGTTGATTGTAATTGGGCCTAAATATGACAGCATGTGTGTGTGTGTGTGTGTGTGTGTGTGTGTAGACAGTTTTTATTTTGTGCATCACATGTGATTCATTTGCAGTTTACTCTCTTACTGTGAGAACCGGAGGCGTCAGCTCCACTTCCTCAACATGTTGCTGCAACATATTTCACGGCGCAGTCGAGCCAAACTCGCTTCGATTGCACAAAGTCGGCCATTGTTTTCCGACGCCGTGTCTTCACAGCGATGATGTTGTTGTTGTTGTTGTTTTCTGATGAAAGTTATTTGCAGGACTCCTCGTGAATAACGGGACATATGCTGCT
Source organism: Eleginops maclovinus (assembly GCF_036324505.1). NCBI lineage: Eukaryota > Metazoa > Chordata > Actinopteri > Perciformes > Eleginopidae > Eleginops > Eleginops maclovinus. Next base: position 3,111,892 of record NC_086371.1, read on the forward strand.
GAATGCCATTGTTGTGTCAGGCTACCAAGAAACTCGGATGAGATTAAAGAGGTACATTTAATAGAATTCTGTGGGGATATTTTGTAGATTTAAGTGGTAAACTAATGATAAAAAGTGTATATTAAACAAAACAAAACCGGTACATTTATAAGAAGAACATTTTAATGTTGTTTAAAATGAAATTGGTAATTGTGAAGTAAAAAAAGGGTCTTTTCTTTGAGCTTAAAGTAGTCTATTTATTTATTTCCAAGAAAAAATCTGAATATTGCCTGAAAAAAATCTCTCACTGATTTAAATACATTTACATACATATTTATTAAAACAGTAAATGTACTTAATCTGGATAAAAATAATTAAGAGTAAATCAAACATTTGAAAATGAACCCCAGATTAGTGCAAAAGCCCATTTGAAACCATCCATTTATGTCCCAATCTACAAAATGAAACCCAGGTTAAAACGAAACAGCACGATGTCCCTTTAACTGTACGACGGCCAAAGTCAGACGTGTCGCTGGCGTTGCGTTCGACGCTAATGAGTCTCCATATCACCTAATTGTCCGACAAACTGTTCCTTTAATATCCGCCAGTGTGTTTTGCAAAGTGTGTGTTTCTTTAATTTATGCAGGAAAATACAAGACGCCTTCTGCTGAGCTGCTTCACAATAACACACATCTTCCGTCCGCCGCCTCCTCTTTCTTTCTTTCGCTTCCACCTTCTGTTCTCCTCCTCCTCCCTCATTTCCTCTCACTTTTCCTCCCCCTCTCTCCCCCTCTCAGACAACTGTGACTGTTTTAATTCTGACCGCTGATTAGCCCGAATCAATTAAGTCCTCCACGCCGTGTCCAACAGCAGAGCAGCATGGGGTATTTAGAGTACTTAGGCTCCCATTCACTGGCTCCAGCCTCTTAATCACCCTTTAATTACAGACTACGTCTACGGGGGCTCAAGTGGGACATTAGGCCGAGGGTGGGAAATGAGCCGGACGCGGGAACGAATCAGGCGAGTCGCCCTCGAGTCGCGGCTGCGGTGGCGTCCTGTTGGTTGATTGCACACGAAATCTCGCCGTGTGTTGTCAGGAGAAATCAGGAGTCAGTCATAGTATGTTACCCATAAACACGGACGTTTAAATGTAATCTGTCATTTAGAACAGCGATATGAGGGCCATTCAAGGTAATGAGATAATTAATAAAGTTTGAACGCTAACTCGGAACATTCTCAGAAAGAATGTGAACCTGTTTATTGCTCTGGCGCATTCGAGAATACTTTCCCATAAATTCACAACTTTGATTTCAGAGGATTTCAAGGTTTCTTAACTTTGAAATTGTACAGTTTATATAGTAGATTTTCCTGGAATATTACCTCATTTATGATCTGTAAAAGTAAAAAACCTGTTGATATTTTATGGTAGAGGATTAGGGCCACAATTTATTTGAGATCTTACCAAAGGTGAGGTCTAACTTTAATCTCAGAACTCCCTAATCCTGGCCCTAATCCTCTTCCATGAATCCAAGTATTTGAACACGATAAAGACGTAAAACCTGTCTATACTTTACTGATTACTTGTTCTGATTCTCCAAAGGTAATTTTCTGTTTACATATATCCTGCATGATGGATTACTATCGTGCATGTAACCCCGATCCATGTCTGTCCCACGATCCACTCCCTAAACATCTTAACTTAAACTCTAAGAAACGTCCGCAGGAGGAAGTTAAACTCTCGCCTTTTGTCCCCGCAGCTATCAGCGTTACTAATCCTTTTTGTGTTTCTCTTGTTCTGCTGTTCAAAGCGACGGCAGGGATAACATCACTTCATTGACAATCCCCCGTTTGTCAATTAGAACCTTGTAGTCCCTTAATCTCCCGTGGCACTGCTCGGGGTTTCCAAGCGTATGAAGGGGGGAGAAAAGCGGAGAGCTTTAATGCCGTCTAATGACGTTATGAGAGGAACAGCCCCATGCCGCTGGGAACCTGATAATCCCACTTTGTTCCTTTAGGATTTGTGCAGAAAAGCCTCCTGTTGCTGATCCCCCTTCGTGTTGCGTCGACACAAAAGGGCCCCCCGTCCACCTCTCGTTCTCAAAACACCTCTCTCATTTGTCGGGCCGCGCACTGTATTATCAGATCCTCAATTAGCAGGAAAAGCTTGTGTTGATCACTTCCTGTGCGGAGGTGAGCGCGCATTCCTGCAGGCCGCTTTCACGTCATAGAGTAGTGCGGGGATTACGTGTTACTGTGGTCGACCCTGAAGGTAGCATCTCCCTGGTTGTTTCCACTTTAAGGCAATGGGATTTTTACATTAAATTTAACTGATTTTCGCTAGTCACAACAATGGCGGATCGTGCCATTTCCTTACGAAGCCAGATTGAATTAAAGAACGACTTTTCCAACTTATTTTCCAACTCTTCTCCAGAGTGGATCAGCTTATTAACCGTAGCTGCTGGGGAAAAGCAGTCATTTGCTGTCTCATTGTCACACAAATAGCATCCCCAGTTGCCAGTCATTGACAATGTCTGGCAACATAGCGCCATGCATGATGTTAGCATAGCCACCAAAGCCGGTCAGTGCTATCATTGCATCATAAACTGGTTTCTGCTGGCATATTTTACTGTTGTGTTTTTTTTTATTTGATCCATCCAAGATAAAAACTGCTTATGTTGATGGAGTAGTTATAGGGGGGTTGTGGCAAAGTCCATAGGGACTTGGATTGGGAACTGAAAGGTCACCGGTTCAAGTCCCTGAAAGACCAAGTGTTACTGAGGTGTTCCTGAGCAAGGCATCCCACTGCTCCGAACACTAGGATGGGTCTGAGAATGTACACTTCCCCTCTGTGGGACGATAAAGGATATATTCTTCTTTTTGTTGTTGGATCCAAATGGAAACCAGTTTTCGCTGCTGCTGTTGAGACCTGAAAAACTCCGAACCAGCCCTTGAGCCACTTCAGTGGAAAATGAGTAAGAGGGGTACTGAATATACACAAAGTTTTTACCTTTATCTGGAGTTTTGGAACATATGGAGAAGTGGTTAATGAATGCAGCGTCATTACGGACAACGAAACACGGATATCATTAACAACAACGAGGTGGAAAACTGTTAATTTGTGCCAAAAGAAAACCACCAACTGTCGCCTCAAACCTGCACAGAAAGCCCCGATGAGAGTTTCATGTCACGTCCTTCTGGTGGGGGGGCCCTCCAGAGCGCCTCCCACCTCTTTCAGCCTCATTCTGTTCAACGGACAGAGCCTTTGATGAACCTGTCCTCCCATTTCCGCTGGACTAAATTCTGCCAAATCCTCAAAATTCCCCCTCCCCTCCCCTCTCAGGGGTGTCAGAGAGTAGGGGCTGAAGGGGGGAGGACAGGGGGGAGGAAAGGTGAGAGAGCCAGGATCAGAGAATAGCTGCAGCTGACAAGAGTCTTAAACTGACAAAGGAAGTAGTAAATAGGAAGCTGGAGAACTCCTGAAACTTTGAGCTGCAGAAAAAGAAAGATGAATTGAAGTTAAAGATTAAGAAGCGTTATGAAACCAGAACACACTCTCACACAACTAATGCAAGGATGCCTTGATGCCAATACTTGTGTACTTGTACTTGAGTAGCATTTTGAATGCAGGACATTTACTTGTAACACTGTTTTTGTAATTTAATATTGCTATTTTTACATTTCAATTCTCGATCATTGGAAGACAACTGGAGCCACATCTATGATAGCTAAGATATTACCATTTGTACAATGGGGAAAGGTCTTGATACATTTGGGGGCGGGGGTGTTGTATCATCAGCCAGAAAACAACACTTTTTATTTATCGTCTTTAAGGTAAAACATACTTATCCACATTTATTTGATCTATGTTTATCACATGATCGGGATTTTATTACCATTTACATTCTAATGTTTGCAGAACTGCTGTCAAACTCAGAGTAAAAGTAGAAGTACTCAGATCTTATACTTGAGTAAAAGTAGAAGTACTCAGATCTTGTACTTGAGTAAAGTAGAAGTACTCAGATCTTGTTCTTGAGTAAAGTAGAAGTACTCAGATCTTGTACTTGAGTAAAGTAGAAGTACTCAGATCTTGTACTTGAGTAAAAGTAGAAGTACTCAGATCTTGTACTTGAGTAAAAGTAGAAGTACTCAGATCTTGTACTTGAGTAAAGTAGAAGTACTCAGATCTTGTTCTTGAGTAAAGTAGAAGTACTCAGATCTTGTACTTGAGTAAAGTAGAAGGTTTCAAGGTTTCAAGGTTTTATTTGTCATATGCACAGCAGATACAGCGTATATGTTGGCAATGAAAATCTTATGTCGCGTGCTCCTCCAACAACTCAACATACATGGTGCAAATAAGATAAATAAAATAGTGAAAAAGAGAGAAGAATATTTACAGTAACAACAATAAAGATTTGAGGATGTGAAATATATACATATGTGGAATACATTGAAAGTATTTAAATACTTTACTCTGTTGAATGAGGAGGTATGGGCAGATGCATATATTATGTATAGCAGATGTATATGGCAGATATGTATCATATATAGATATGTGTACTATAAACAGATATGTATGGCAGATGTGTATAATATATATATGTATGTGTGTACTATAAAAAGATGTGAGTAGACATTCACAGAGCTCAGGAGTTCAGTAGTCTTATAGCCTGTGGTATAAAACTGTCTCTGAGTCTGGTGGTCTTGGTCCGGATGCTGCGGTACCGTCTGCCAGACGGCAGCAGACAGAACAGATTGTTGCTGGGGTGATGGGGGTCCTTTAATATCCTACCGGCCTTCTTCCTACACCGCTGGGTGTAGAGGTCCTCCATGGATGGCAGCTCCGTCCTGGTGATGTGCTGAGCAGTTTTCACCACCCTCTGTAGAGTCTTACGGTTGAGGGCGGTGCAACTGCCATACCAGGCGGTGATGCAGCCAGTCAGGATACTCTCGATGGTGCACCTGTAGAAGTTGCAGAGTATCCTGGAGTCCATGTTGAACTTCCGCAGCCTGCGGAGGAAGAAGAGCCGCTGTCGAGCCGTCTTGGATATGACCCTCAGAAGTACTCAGGTCTTGTACTTGAGTAAAGTAGAAGTACTCAGATCTTGTACTTGAGTAAAGTAGAAGTACTCAGATCTTGTACTTGAGTAAAGTAGAAGTACTCAGATCTTGTACTTGAGTAAAGTAGTAGTACTCAGGTCTTGTACTTGAGTAAAGTAGAAGTACTCAGGTCTTGTACTTGAGTAAAGTAGAAGTACTCAGATCTTGTACTTGAGTAAAAGTAGAAGTACTCAGATCTTGTACTTGAGTAAAGTAGAAGTACTCAGATCTTGTACTTGAGTAAAGTAGAAGTACCAGAGTGTAGGAATACTCTGTCACAGTAAAAGTATTCTAAATGTTCCTCCAGTGAAAGTAGAAAGTACTCTCCTCTAAATGTACTTAAAGTAGCGACAGTAAAAGTAGTCATTGTCTGATTGGTCCATTTCAGAATAATATCTCTGATATGTTTTATAATGATTGATCATTAAAGTGTTCTCAGAGCTGGTAAAGGTGCAGCTAGTTTGAATGGCTTTGTATACTGCAGGGTAGCTGCTGGATTTACTGCAGGGGAACTCAAGTCTGATTTAAGGGCTGATTATATTTACCATCATTAATCCTAATCTGCCTAGCAACTAAAGGGATTAAATAAATTTAGAAGAGTAGAAGTACACCATTAACCTACTTACAGTACCTGAATAAATGTACTTAGTTATTTCCCACCTCTTGTCAAATTAATAAAGACACATCTGCATGTCTAAATTATAGACCAATTTGGATGCATTTTATTCACATTTTCCATTTCATTTCTATAATCCTGTTAGTTAGTTTGCTCCATTTCCCCCAAAACGTAGCTCTATAAACTCCTATATATCATTATTGTCATTCCCCTCACAAAGCACGTTTACATCTGTGATATTTCAATGCATCCTTTCTTGCATTTTCACCAGATGAGCAGTTATAATTTCCTGCTCTTTAGAGACTCTATTGTCTCGGCATGTCAAGGAAGAGGCTGCAACCCCCGAGTGCCAAGAAAATATTCAGAGGAAAAAGACACACAGATGGCGGCTCGGTTTTAAAACCAGTCCTCTGTGGCTTGAGAAGAAGTCGCAGAGCGTCCGTGGTTCTGTCGGAGTCGCAGATGCGGCTACATATGTTTTGTTCCCCGTCGAATGATCCCGTGTTGAGGGGAGATGAAGCGAGAGGTCGGGGGTCGGATCTGATCCCCGAAGGTCTGCCCACTCTGATCTGTGGGTTTGTTTGGATGACACTTGTGGAGATGTACTCATCTGTGGCTCTTCTGGTGGGAAACTGATATGTAGGCTCTCTTCAAAGCCACCAGACTCCACTGAAAAATACTATTATTGTCTTTTACTTCACAGGAAACAGGAGTGGCTGGTCTACCACTTCAACAAAACCATTGGACCCCTTTGTTCACACCCTTCTTTTTAAGGTGTTTAGTTTTGAAAGTGAGGGACAGTAAATGTAAATAAACTCAACTTTTCTTTTTCTTTTTCATTTTATTCCTCCAGGTCTCTCTTTTCTTTCCTCCTCTTTCTCATCTCAGACACCTGCAGCGCCTCAGGGCCGATCTGTCGTCCAGCGCTAACTCCAAACACACCGCCCTGTCACACACACACAAACACACACACACACACACACACACACACACACACACACACACACACACACACACACACACACACAAACACACACACACACACGCACACACACACACACACACACACACACACAGGAGGAAGTGAAGACGTGTGACACCTCAAGTGTTTTTCCTAAAGGTCAAAACATCTCAAAAGATCCCTCTTCTCCGGCAGGTAAAGTTTTACCCATCAGCCCCTCCTTCATGCACTTATGCCGAGTGTACATTACAAGAGTTTTGCCCCTAATTTCAACTCGCCGACAGTTATTGAGATTTCCCCAAAAACATCTGGAATCAGAAGAACATTTGGGAGAAAAACGAACTAAATAATCATGTAAATAAAGTGATATTTATGGGGCTAAAAACAAAGAACGTAAAATACAACTGTGTGTAAATACTGTATATAAATAATGAGGCGGTGTACCAGAGAGGCCTCAATATAAATATACATATAATTAGGGCTTCACAAAGAAAGGTTATGCATTAATATAACGGTAACGTATTTAAAGACCTCGTTTTAATTATTTCTTCAATAGTTCAGATTCTTTAATTGTGCTTTTACGTTGCATAACAGGCAAAGCTCAACCTTACCTTTTAGACAGATTTAAATAAAATGTGTGTAAATAGGGCTGTAGAGAAAAACCCAACAGACAACAAACCCCCCCCAAAAGATAAATAACTATAGAATAATCAATGAAATGTATATTAACACATTAATGATCAGGACTCCACACTTGTGATCTTAATTTATAATGATTAATTATCTAGTTGAATATCTCAAATGAAAATCAATAGTGGTTGTGGTTGTGTGTGTGTGTGTGTGTGTGTGTGTGTGTGTGTGTGTGTGTGTGTGTGTGTGTGTGTGTGTGTGTGTGTGTGTGTGTGTGTGTGTGTGTGTGTGTCCACTCCCAACTGGTCTAGTGATGGTGGGAACCGAGCCCAACCCATTCACCCACAATCCCCCACACCTCCATCACCACCACCCTCCTCCCTCCTGCCCCGCCTCCCCCCTCCCCGTTTAGCTTTGACACCTCAGCTGTTCTGCAGGCTGCAGAGAGGAAGGTGTGTGTGTGGTGGGGGAGAGAGAGAGGGAGAGAGGGGGGGAGAGTTGATAATGAAGGTAGCATGTTGTCACCACAGATTGTTGCTCAGGTTCTTCCATGATTGCATGTTAGTGTGCTCCATTTACCCCCCCAAAACACACACTAATACTCACACATAGCACCATTATGAATCAAATCTACACACACACACACACACACACACACACATGCTGGAGGAAATCATACTCACATGATCATTTTAATGTGCCTTTTCTACATTTCAGAAGCTAACTTTTTGATTGTATTGGTCTGACAGCCTTACAGAGGCCCCATTATGCTGTCCCTTTCCTGTAGTGTGTAATAAAGGTGTTGTACATGTGAACGGTCTGCTAAGGCTCAAATCCAAAAGTTCCCTCCACAGGGACTATCTCTTTTAAATAGTACTAATAATACTCTTTAAATTGTAAAGCTATAGTCCAGATTTCCTAAGATTCAAAGTAAGCTATGTTCTGCTATTTGACACACAGGTATTTCCAGCCTCACCACTCCATCACCACACACACCTCCAGATCAGTTACGACTCAGTGGAAATGATGATTGATCCGTTTCATCATTTTATGAAACAAACTTGTTTTCCTGTGAGTTGGTTTCACTGTAAGCTAATTTCAAATCAAAAACTTTAAATAACTTAAACATTTTTTCTGAGAAATCCGTTTTTTTTTCATGGTTTTTGGAGGATTGTTCTAATGACTACAATACCCATGATCCTTAGCTGCTAACAGCTGCTTAAATTACTGAAGTAATCTAACATCAGACAGTGACATGGTATAAACTGATCAATGTTTTTTAATGAGGACTCAAAGTGTAATCTGATAATAAAATAACTCTCTCTGATTGGATGTTTCTTACTGAAATGCACCCTGGGAGTTGTAGTTTACTATAATAAGAATTACTTTATTAATCCTAGACCGGTACATTACTGAACTTCACACGTTTTGATGTACGCAAGCTTTTACTTTTGTGCATGAAAGGAGTACATAATGTCACAGTAAAGAAGCAACGTTTTCAGTATTTGTAAAATGTGTGTGAGTGTGTGATTGTGCTGCAGGTGAAAGGAACTACCCTGGAGGTGTTGGTGATCGAGGTGACGGATAGGTGTATATTACAGGATGTATATTTGTATGTGTGTGTGTGTGTGTGTGTGTGTGTGTGTGTGTGTGTGTGTGTGTGTGTGTGTGTGTGTGTGTGTGTGTGTGTGTGTGTGTGTGTGTGTGTGTGTGCATTCATTAGCTGCTCTTTGTTGTGTTTTTGCACATTGCATCAGTGTGTTTGTGCAATCATGTCTGTTTTTTGTGTTGATGTGTGTGTTTCACACTGCTGTAGTCAGCAGCTGATGTGGCAGCAAGGCATTAACACCTATTTGTTCACTGGTTCAAATCCCACAGGGGTCGCTTGTCATAGATATCCTTAAAGGACGGCAGATTCATTAATTGTCCTTAAACCTGCAGCTTTTGACAGCTTTTTTTAGTCCCCTTTGGCTCCTTGTTTTGGTACATTTCCTGTCTGGTTCAGGCTCAGATGTTTTTCAAAATAAAAGCCAAGATAAACCCACTGACTGACACAGTAAGAGACTAGCAGGTGAACATAGGGGAGCTTAAGCAGCAGTGGTGTCATCAATGGCCCCTTTAAAAGTGTCTTTATATTTATATATATATATATATATATATATATCAATATAAATATATATTTATATTGATATATATATATATATAAATTTATATGTATATATCTTCACTAATTTACATCTAATATAATTTATTTAATACATACTTTTTATATTTTCTATTGAAATTCTTCACTTTTTTACATCTTAAATCAAATGTTATATATATGAATGTGCTGCACCCTGTAAAACTGGAAACAGGAGAAACTAACGGATATATTCTAAAATAAATTACATAGATATTTAAAAATGAGAAAATAAATGTTTCATGTTCATGCGAGAACGTTTACGAGTTATATAAATATACAAAGGGGAATATATCACAGTAAGAAATATGTGGTAGAAAACCTGTTTTTAAAACTGTACGGATTCCTCTTTTAATAAGTGGTTTTATTGTGCAGCAGTCAGAGGAATGTGCAAAGGAAACATGAAGATAACCACGCTTCTTGTTCATTAGTAAACACTGATTCATATGTTCATAAGTTGAGATGACAAATCATATTAATATCCCTCCCTCCCCCCAAAAAACTTGCTAATGATAGCAAACAGGCTCCGCTTGGCTGCAGATCTGCATCCGTTTGCCACCATCGTACTATCTCTCTCTGAAAGTGAGAAGTTGATTGGCTGTCAACAACTTTCCACATTTCTCCTCATTTTTTTTTTTTTTTAACCATCCACACTCTTTTCCTGAAGCCTAATTAACACTAAATATGCCACCGGGCAAAATGCATGGCAATATTTGATTACATGAACGATAAATTACCATCAACAACACATTGGAAAATAGTGACAATGATAATTATGTACAGTCAAAACCACAGTGTCAGAGGGTGGGGGTGGGGGCTGGGGGACAGGTAGAGATGTAACACAGTGCAAGCTGATCTCGTAATCACCGCTAACGAGTAATCTGCGCACCGGCCAATTATATACGTCAACAACACCTGATGATAACACTTTATTATACCGTGTTAACTCCACGTATTAGAGGATGTTCAGGTGGAAGAGGATGACGGGTATGAGGTTAAATGGTGTCTGTATGGCATTTAATTAAGCTAAGAGAGAGCAGCATGGTTAATATAAAAGCAAATAATTAGTTTAGACGGACAGACAGTGGTGGGCTGTAATTAATTGTACCTGCCCATAGGCATATCTACATACATTTATCATAGTCATTATTATTCATACCGTATCTGCCATTCCATTGTTTTCAAGTAAATAGGCCAAAAACTCCTCTGGGTTCAGTATAGAAACGGTGTTCTTCTGTTAGCCGTTGAGATGTAAAGTACAAGCTGCTGATCAAGAAGAGGAACCCTAGTTTGTCATTTCATTAATCGAACAGGTGTGTCATAATCACGAGCTGTTGCGTCTGTTATAAGCTGTGTAAAGATCTGTACATGAATTACAGATTTAGTTATTGTGCAATCATGTCATCGCTTAATGATAGCGCTAGAAACCATCATTCAGGCTTAGTGTAGCTCTCTAGATTTTTAACAAATGAAAACAAGAAAAGCTTTTGGTGAAGCTTGTGAAAACACATGAGTTAAAGTCCTTATGAGTTGTTTACAAAATAACAAATCGTCCCTCAATTGTTGTTTGTACTATTTGGCTATGCTAACGAATGCTAACGACAGCGAGACAAAGGAACGTACAAGCTTTATCGCTCATCTTATTTATGTTAATAATCTACATTTTCTTAAGTACTTGCTTCTGTCTGCACAAACTACAGCTTTTTCTCCAAAATACTAGTTTTCTTCCGTAGATGAATGCAATTTGTTTTGTCATTCTGGTTCAAGATCGAGCTCCTGGAAGACTACGATGATGGACAGGTGTTTAGCTGCTAAATGGCGATAAATCTGGGGGTTGTGACATGTCGTAGACACGATCATGACATATTTGTCTCTTTGGTTCTCATCTTTCGCATCCTTTCATTCTCTTTATATTTGTCAACATATTCCCTTCATTTAAGCCTTTCATTCGATTCTTCTTCCTCTCTTCCGTCTATTTATGCTGTTTCCTCCTCTTCCTCTCTCTCCTCACCTCTCTTTCTATTTATATCGTCCTTCCTCCACACTCTCACCCTCAGACTCTCTCCGACGCTTCCTCTTTCCTTTCATTATCGACACATTTCGCCTCCTTCATTTCTTCTTTGTCTCTTCTTTTAGATCCTTTCCGTGCCCAAACGTCTCATGCTTTTTGTCTTTCAATTTCCTTTCTCATTTCTCACATCCCTTCTTCTTTTTCCTCTGATCAATTCCCACATGTTCTCCTCCATCATATCACCTTTTCTTTGTATTTATCCACCATCACGATCCTGTTTTTCCTTCTTCCATCTTCTATTTGGCTTATAACGCAATGTTTGCAGGCTCCTCCAACAGTGCAACATGCAATATACTCAATATAAAATAAGAAGTAAAGAATAAAACAGTGCTAAAGTAACATAATGGTGCAGGTAGAATGCAGGAATAAGCAGCAATATGGGAAATATGTACATGTAGATGGAATAAGTGGAAGATCAAACAGAATTGTCATTGTCCTTTTTTTCTTGTTATCATTTGCATTTTCTGTCCTTTCTTTTTTGACATAGCTTTTCATTTTTTGCTGGTTTTTATTGTTTCATCACTACTTTTGAACCTTTTTCCTGTAGTGCACATCACTTTCCACATTGTTTTCTTTCTCAACTATTTGGTTTACATTTTCATTGTGACCGCGCTAGCAACAAGCTAACGTTCTTTTAAGCTAACATTGTTTTGGGCTTGTTTTGTTTCCTAAACGGTTCGTTATTTTCCTGTTTCAATATTCTAATTAATGTCTCAGAACCCTTTTTCATGTGCATGTTCCTCCTCTTCATATTGTATTCAATTCTGGCTCTTTTTTTTTGTCACTTTGCAAGGGACTAGCTAACGGTTTATCAAGCTAACGTTACTGAAAGACAGGTGCACTTTACCATCACACTTACGAATCAGTTCCCTCCACTGTGCTGATTCAGAAAGTGCTTTCTCACATTACCTCTCAGATTGTGTGATTATCTAGTCAGTTTAGCTTGTTGGCGTTAGCATAGAGAACAGAAAGTCTTGTTTACTGATTTACTGGTTAGCTATGTTAGCTAGCTAGCTTACAGCAATACTATGGGAAGGAATCATGTGATCATGTTGTTAAACTAAGCCGATAAAACCTATATTTTAGGTTAGTTTCCATAGATAGCGCTCAGTTCCCAAATGTGTGCTTCACTTTTTAGTGTCCCCTATAACAACCTAGATTATTGTTCCAAATGCACGCTGTAATAAAGAGGTGTGAGTATTGCACAGGTTAAACAGCCTAAGTATACGCCTGTCTTCCTCTCTTCTTCCAACACATTTTTAATTCTTCTCAGTCGCTCTCTTTTCTGACACATTTTCTGCCTTCCCTCTCTTTTCTGTAATGACACACACACACACACACACACACACACACACACACACACACACACACACACACACACACACACACACACACACACACACACACACACACACACACAGCAGAGGTGAAGTGGAGAGGCTTGTCTTAGCGTGCCATCTGTCCTCGCCGCTGACGTTGGCTCTAATTACTGCGTCTCCGCTGGCTAATGCCGCCTCATTAGGCCGCCGGAGCATGTGCAGCCGACACAAGCGCCGCCGAGAATTTGCACCGAGAAACGCGAGCTCGAGCCATTATGGGATCATGAAATCTGTCTGGTGCGACAGGCAATTCACACCAGCGGCTAAACGCTCATTTTGCTTTTCTCTCCGGCTCTCTCTCCGTGGTTCTTCCTCTATCTGCTGTGCTCTCTCGCCCCGGCTTTGGAAGGCGCTTCGAAGGCCCGCGTCCAAACCACCAAAACAAAGGAGTCAAGAAGGAGTCGTGCTCCAACTGAGAGACTCATTATTGACGAGAAAAAGTGGAAAGAAACGGTGTATATTTAGTATAAAAACGCTGTAGAAGTTCAGGACATTTGTGGGGAACACTTGTAAAAGAGAGGGTGTTATATTATGAGGAAATAAGTTTGAGTAAAGACTAATCAGTATTTGGGGGTAGTTGTTATATTTCAAGCAAAACATTTTGGGATCATTATTAAATGGAGAATAAGTCAAGGTTTTTGGAGAAAAAACAGATCTTTTAATATTTCTTTGAAGGTCGTGAAGTATTTGAAGACAAAAACAAGTCTTGGTATTTGCACAGGCTGGGGTTGAACCCAAAACTTCTGGTTGAAACCCCCCCCCCCCCCCCCTAACAGCCACAGTCAGCCTGGACTAAAGACTTCTAAATAATATTTTTGGTGAAAAAAGTGGGGAAGAGTTGAAAAAATACTTGGCTATATCTGGATAAAAAGGTGATTTTATATGAGGAGAAAAATATTTAATATTAAGGGAAAAAAATTGAATTATTTGACAACATTTTTTTTAAATATTAGGGAAAAGTTTGCAGTATTTTCACCATTCAAACATTCATGTTTCGGCGTTTAGTTTAACAAAATGTTTCAATCATTTTAGCACTTTAGTAAGTTATAGTATAAGATGCTGATGAAGCTCCGTAACCAGCATGATATGTGTTTGTTTCCGTGTCAATTTAGATGTCATGGCCTCAAGGAATTGTGGGTATTCAGGTCAATTGAACTTGTTTTTAAGCAGGACATACTATTCTCCCCATCCCTTGTATTGACTCTTTAAAATTAGAGAAAGTAAGTCATTAAAATAATCAGGCTTCCACCCGGGCGAATAATCAAACACCTGCCAACAATGCTGTTTATTCAACCCTTTTCTATTTTAAAAATACTTTTCGTGTGTTTCTTTGCACCGCTTCCAGTCCCTGCAGCTCCTTCGCCATGAATCACCTGACAATCTGCGAGATAGAGATCTTTCTGTTAGCGGTTTCCTCGCCCTGACAGCAGTAAATCTGCCGAGGAGGATCCATAATTGCAGTTGAAGAGTGACGGACGTCTGCTGTCAGTAACTGAATTCTTTGTTTATCCGAGATGTTCACCAGATACTGGTTAAGCAGAACAGTTGGCAGGTGTTGGCTCCAATAATGCAAACAGATGCTAATTTATTCAGCATGGCGTGAGGCTGGATGTTTTGAAAATCACAAGAAAACTCCAGGGCACTTTTAAACAATTAAAATGTCTTTATTTGTATGGATTTATTTAGTCATTAGTCATGTTAGACTTTAAAAACTCCTACACAACCTTCCCTTTGGTGAGGTTTAATTCATATCCTCTACCGCATGTATTAATACACTCAAATAGGTCATTTGTATATTATATTCACATTTGTTTACAGTCATTTTGTGTCTTTTTGAAGTAATTTTGTGTATTTTCTTTTTCATTTTGTGATTTGTGAGTCAGTTTGTGTCCATTTGTAGTCAGTATGTATCTTTTGGGGGTCATTTTGTGACTTTTCTTGGTCATTTTATTTATTTCTTTAGTTATTCTATGTCTTTATGTAGTAGTTTTGTGTCTTTTCTTAGTAATTTTATATATTTATGAAGTCATGTGTCAGTTTGAGTGACCTGTAATTTGGTGTCTGTTTTTACTCATTGTGTGTCTCACTATAGTGATCTTGTATCTCATTGTGGTCATTTAGTATTTGTCTTTTAATATTGTGTTTAATTTACACTTAAAATACAATAAGAGACCAAAGTTTAGAAGCAAAACACGTACGATACAAAATCCCATCTTCCATGAATCTCTCTCGGAAAGCCCAAATCCGGACAGACGCCCACGCTGCGACGTCAGGCCGGAGCGGGTCCAAACTCCCACCGCCCATCCTTCAGCCCACGTCCGACCACATCATCTGGGAGGGAGCCGGGCTCTGGGCGCCGGCGTCTGTTTGGGTCAGGCCTCTCACTCCCACCATGAGAGGAGGGGAGGCACAATCATCCCTGCAAACGCCGAAGAACAATGGACATGAGCCGGTCCAAAAATGTAAAACAAATCAGTGCAGAAACAAAGAGACACCTACTCTTATTGTGGATTAAAGGCAACTTCATGATGGGTGATTGTTCTTAAAGATATATTAGAGAGTATGGCAAGGAACCAAAAGTTTGATTATTCCTTTTTTTTTCTTGTTGTTTTGTGTTTATTCTTTAATCATTTTGTGTCTTTCAGTTTTTTTGTTTATCTTTTTGGTCATTTTGTGTCTCTTTTAAGTCATTATGGTTCTCTTCATAGTCCTTTTGTTTGTCTTCATAGTCCTTTTGTTTCTCTTCATAGTCCTTTTGGTTCTCTTCATAGTCCTTTTGTTTCTCTTCATAGTCCTTTTAACCCTTTTTGTAATGTTGTGTCTATCTTTTATTCACTTTGTAGTAATTTTGTGTGTTTTTGAAGTCCTTTTTTGTCTATTTTTAGTCATTTCTTTTGTTATTTAGTGCTTTTTAGTAATCCTTTCGTGTTTCCTTTTAATGATATTGTTGCTCTCCTGTTTTGTTCTTACTTTGTTGTCTTTTTTTAGATATTTTGTGTTTTTTTTAAACAATTGTATGTCTTTGTGTTGTCATTTTGTAGCTTATTTTGTGTCTCTTTGCAGATATTTGCTTCTCTGCTAACTCCACATCTTTAACGCACTGATTCATTACTTAAATGCAATGACAAACAGATATTTCTAGTCTATTTTTAGTAGAGATATTCGGCGGCAGATGAACGTCTCAGACTCCTGCAGCAGGTGGAGGGTGAAGTGTCAAGCTTTGTGCAGAAAAAGAAGAAGAAGAGGAAGCAGTGACTGGACGTTCGTCATTGTGTTTGCAGCCGGCCGTTGGCGAGCGGGAGTCGGTCCAAACATCTTGTGTGGAAATACATTTTTCGGACCGGCCATCTGCAGCTCCAGGCCTTCGGCAGCCAAACGCAGAAACACTTCAGCTACTGGAGGAAATCAGAGGATAAATGTGAGTGTTACTTTGAGGAAAAGAGTGAAATACAGCTAGAAGTACAGCTTTTCATCACATCTTCTAATTGTAGGCCCAGATGTTCATTGTAAATATTGACCTAGTGTTTTGTGTACAACAAAAAGAGACACAGAATGACTCGTGAAAGACACAGTATGACTATAATAGGACAGAAAATGACCACAAAGAGACACAAAATGACTAAATAAAGACACAAATTACAATAAATGCTCAAAAGATGACTTCAAGGATGCAACATTACTACACAGAGACAATAAATGACTGCAAATAGATACAAATTGAATTCAAAATTGACTTAAAATGATCAAAAATGACTATGAAGATAGCAAAAAAATGTACAACAACGACCACAAAAACACACAAAATGACCAGAAAGAGATACAAACGAACTACAAGACGTAAAAATAAGTGTTTTAAGGGATTCAACATTCAGATCTTCTAATAAAAAATCTAATTAAACCAAACAATGAGTGAAAAAAACACCTTTCATGTGAAATTCTTCCTTCTATTTTGCTTGCAGACTTCAGGTAGAGCGGTGTGTGTGCGTTTGTGTGTGTGTGTGTGTGTGTGTGTGTGTGTGTGTGTGTGTGTGTGTGTGTGTGTGTGTGTGTGTGTGTGAGATCCTCGATTGTTTAGGCGAAGGTCGACGGCTCTACTCCTGCGACGGAGCTGACACCTCTCCTTCAGGTGAGAACACTCAAACAATCCCACAATGCTCACACTCATGTTGTTGTTTTTTTCTGCATCAATCCGGTTAGAGGTAGACAATTAGTTCAAATTTGACTAACTAACTAACTAACTAACTAATATTTTAGCTTTAAGGAAGACGATCTCCCCCATGATTAGATAACATAAAAGAAAAAGGAATATATGTTTTGAATACTTACATTGATATATGTATTCTGCTTACCTCGTTCACACCTCTGATGAAACAGATGAGGTGTGTGTGTGTGTGTGTGTGTGTGTGTGTGTGTGTGTGTGTGTGTGTGTGTGTGTGTGTGTGTGTGTGTGTGTGTGTGTGTGTGTGTGTGTGTGTGTGTGTGTGTAAAAGTGAGATAATTGATTTGGACATTTGCCAGGAAGCAGCGCCTCATGATGTCATCAAACAATGTACAAGCAAATGATCCCAAATATAGTTGGTTGTTTACACCCTGCTACTGCTGAACTGCGTTTGAGCAGAAAGTGGGGAAAGAGACGGGGCTACACAAGGTACAAATACAGTCAAAATTGCCTATGTTGTAAAATGTTGAACCCCAATTCCCATCAAAAGATAACTGGGCCTCTCCAGGATGAACCCTGCTTGTGTGTGTTCCTCAGGTGGGCATGTAACCAGGTCACGTGTTCTGATGTGATCGTACATGTCCCACTTCTTCCACACACAAACGGCTGCCGCGTTTTTGTGTGCCGCTGTTTGTTTCCTGCCTCTCTCTCTCTCTCTCTCTCTCTCTCTCTCCACCCACCCGCTCGCCTCAGAATCTGTTTCACTCACTAAATTGGCTCCTCAGACACCCTTCCCCGTCTCCTCATTTAAAAAGTGAGAAATTATAATTATCTGAATTATGCTTTTAATGATGCGTTAATTAGAGTCATGGAGTGAGATTAGCCTATGAAGTATTACTTGTGAAATCCTTCCAGATCCAACGCGAGCTCCTCGTGCGGGCACAGGGAGAGAAATGTTGGTGTGCTCGGTGATTAGCGCACCAGTAAATAACACAACAGATTGCCGTGCATATGCTTACAATTACAACTTTTAAACCAACGCTTAAAAACTAACACCGACTGTCTTGTGCTGGCAAGAGGTTCCTGTACTCACAGCCGCAGTCAGCTTCCTTCAGAGGCTCTCCGTGCAATTCTCACCAAATGTGAACTATAATTATACCGTGTGAGCAGAGGGCTGCAAGCTGAGCGCACGCTGCATATGGAGACGGTTTTGAGGAGCAGGTTTTGGGGTGAAAGATGCACAGGGGAGGTGAATAGGGCAACATTTTTAACTTTAAGATGTCATTATGAAACTTTCCTAGTTGATTATTGACATTAAGACAATTGTTCTTAGTATAAGTTTTCTGTAATGTTGATTTTGAATATCCTAAATAGAGGCAGTGGTGCAGTCTGTAGGGACTTGGCCTTTTGAACGCAAGGGTCGCCGGTTCACGTCCCCGGTCTGGAGAGGTGCCAGCTCTCCTTCTGATCCCTGCCAAAGTGCCCTTGAGCTCGAACTAGCTGCCCAACTGCTCCCAGTACTCAGCTGGGTTGAATGCAGAGGCAGAGTTTTGTGTGTGCTGTACATGTATGACAAAAATAAAGAAGGTTTTTTAAATATCTGCCTATTTGCATCCATTTGCAGAACAGAAATGTCAACATTGGATAAAGCCAGGTTTGTTTTGGACGGGATTTTAGATATTTTTAGATTTTATTTAGGATTTGACCATAAATCAGAAAGTCCTTTCAACATACATGAATTTATTTTCTCTGGTTTAATGATTTCATCGACACAATCCCTTTGTTTCAGCAGAATCTCAGCTAAGAGGCATTCCTCACTGATCATATTTATAGCTCTACATCTCACAACAACAACAACACATTGTAATTGAAGATGTCTTTAAAAATGCACACCAACAGAACAAAATGCCCCCGAGTGAACTCTGGTACTAATTATTATTTCATACAAATACATGAAAACACATCTCTATCAATGTTTTAGAGCACAGAAAACAATTACATATTCATGCAGAGAAACAAACATCATGAGCAGTGGGGGCTAAACACGCTAGCGCTCCAACACATCGTGCGGGATAGGCTAAGGGGCGGACATCTCTTAGAGGTTGACCAATCACAACAGAGCCAGCCAGCTAACCAATCAGAGCAGACTGGGCTCTGGTTTCAGACTGAAGGTGAAAAGAGCTGCTGCAGCACAGGCAGTATGAGAAAAATAGAGAGCTTTCTGAATATTAAAGCATGGAGACATGTCCCAGGAGAGACACTACATACTGATATGAACATAAAAATGAGCATACTAGCAACATGATAAAACCTAACTCCAGCATGAAGCACGGATGAGTCTGGACTCTGCGGAGGAGAGTCATGGTTTCAGAGACGCTGTAGAAGGACAGAATACCTGCATCGTGATCCAGATATGCTTCAACTCTGGAGGACTGAAGACCTGAGATGGGAGTTTCGATGTTGTTGTACCAAAAGGTATAACTTTGATAGATGTTAGGGAATATTTTGCTCAGGTGTTTAACCTTTGACACAGTTCATCATTTTCTCCTTCCTCTGTCTGTAGTCCCTTGGCATAGTTCTTGGCCTTGTGGTTGCTGTAATCTCCCTTAAGGAGGGGTAGCTTGGGAGCTTTATTGATGCCAGTTTATGACCGAGCACAAGCTGACCTGAGATAGTTTATTGTTCAGGGACGTCTAGAAGCCCTTCTTATCAGGAACGTAGGTTTCCTGGCGTACATTCTTTTCCCATGTGCGACATAGATTTAGGATCCATATTTGTTTAGTCTCGCTGATGTAGAATGTTGATTATACACCATCTGAAGTGGTTAAAACCTCTGACTGCAAAACAGATCCTCAGAATTGGTCGGGCAACCACTGTGCCAACACGTGGCTGCAGCAAATGTCTTGTCAATTCTGCGGCCCTTAACTTCATAATAAACCTTCACTGTTTTCCATCCACTTCCAGCTCTCCCCTTGCCTCTGAGTTTTGCCTCCATTGCTTCAGAAAGTTTTCATCACAACAGAGCCACGACTATAGGAAATGGTTCCGTCAACGTGCATTGAATATGACTCATGGTAACTTGTGAGTTTTGGTTTTCTGTTTCCCTCAGATGATTCATCAAGTGAATGCTCTAAGAATTCAGCGTCATCCAGAACTTCCACTTCACTCACCATCAGTGAAATGTTTGTCAACATCTTCTTCAGGACGTCCTGTAGTTCATCTCCGACTTCTGACACGGCCGCTGTCACGTCCTCAAAGTAGCGCAGAGGACGGACGTTGATGCTGGATGTGTGTGTAGGTTCACTGAGGGCTGACAGTGAGGGGTAGCTGTGCAGAAACTGGCTGTGATCCTCTGTGGATGAGAGCTTCTGCAGCTCAGATTCTCTCCTCTTCAGCTCAGAGATCTCCTGCTCCAGCTTCTCCTGAAGCTCTTTGACTCGACTCACTTCACTCTTCTGCTTGGATCTGACCTGCTGCTTCACATCAGAGCTTCTTTCCTCCAGGAGACGGATCAGCTCAGTGAACATCTTCTCACTGTCCTCCACTGCTTTATCAGCAGAGCGATCGATGGCCTCAGCTTCCTGTTTAAGCAGCTTCACATCTTTCTGTCTGTCCTGGATTCCCTGCAGGATGTTTATTCGACCCTCATCGAGCACTTTCTGCCTCTCAGTCCTCTCTACTGCAGCTGACACTGTGTTGTGGCCTTTATGTTCCTCCATAGTGCAGATTAAACAGATACACTGCTGATCAGTGCGGCAGAACATCTTCATCACCTCGTCGTGATGTGAGCACATGTTCTCCTGGAGCTTCTTGGAGGGCTCCACCAGCTTGTGTTTCTTGAATGGAGCTGATTCATAGTGAGGCTGGAGGTGTTTCTCACAGTAGGAGGCCACACACTGCAGACAGGACTTCAAGGCTCTCAGTTTTCTCCCAGTGCAGAAATCACATCCCACATCTTCAGGTCCAGCATAGCAGTGATCAGCAGGAGCAGCTTGGAGTCCAGTCTTCTTCAGCTCCTCCACTAAATCTGCTAGCATGGTGTTTTTCACCAGGACAGGCCTTGGCATAAAGTCCTGTCTACACACAGGGCAGCTGTAGATTAGCTTCTCATTCCAGTGGCGTTGAATACACTTCATGCAGTAGTTGTGTCCACAGGGAATAGTCACCGGTTCCTTCAGTAACTCCAGACAGATCGAACAGCTGAGTATTTCTTGCTGCGCCATTTCCGCTCTCAGTGTGTTAGCGTATACTTTTTCTACCTCTGAACAGATCCGAAGAACAACAAATCCCTGCTACGTCTGCTCTTGTTCACTTGCTGCAGTGAATGAGGAATCAGGTGAGAGTCGCTTGATGTTAGAGGCAGGGCGTGTTATCGGTCCTTTTACAAGATGCAATTAGAAAAGTTGGACTTCGACCTTCAGCTGACGGTCATTTACTGTTTTTACATTTTACCCAATTTTTTTTCAGTTTGAACCTGCTCCTCGTCTGAAAACAGTTGAGTTTTTTTGTGAAACGCGTTTTTGCACCTCAGGTTTTGCTGCTTTTTGCTCTGAATCTTCTTCAAAGTCTTTTCAATTTTGTTAAAATCAGCTGACTGCATCAGGTGGTTGTCACACGTAATTGCCATAATATACTTTAACCACAGTTTAATCACTTTCTCACATCTTTAATGATTTACTTTGAGGCATTTGAAGCAAAGCACTGTGTCAAGCTTCAGGTTAAATAAATATCATGTCAATTATTTAAACACAAACCACCAATGGATTCCTCTTTACTTTTAGGTCAAAGCCATAGTAAGCATGCCTCATTATGCATGGGAACTGTGCACTGTATTGCAGTAAATTGCTTCCAGATAATAAAACCTGGGTTGTATTAAACTGGGATGTCTATTTAAGTAGCAAACAGCAGGAGAGCAGCTTGAGAGTCAGAAGAAGAATTTGCTCATTATGTCCCTGACAAAATGACAGAAGAAGAAGAAGAATAAAAACAGAGCTTGTTGCACATTTTAATAAGTGATAATCTGTGTGGGAGCATTTGTTCTGGCAGAGAAGGAAGCAAACACAGAGTGATCATTAGAAATGTTGTGTCTCTGCAGCAGAGAGACAAACCCAAAGCAGTTTACTGCCTCATTGCACTTTATGTAAAACACGTATGCCATTATTACCCTGCCTGTTCCAATCAGGTCCTCACATTTACATGAGGAGTAAATCAGCCAGCATGGTAAACACTGTTAATGCCTCCATTAGTGATGAGGGTGCTCACATCCTGCAAAGTTAAAATGACTCTCTGCATTTAGTTTAGGAATCCATGTGTTTCCTTGTTGTCTTTACCACCATAGCCAGCATTGCATTCATCTTCTCCCATAATTACCCTGTTTATGCAATATATAAGTATGTAAACATGCACAGAGGTCTCCTCCTCTCCTCTGTTTCAATCCTGTAAAACACTGAATACCATTGTCCCCATAAAAATCTATATTCCATATTTGAATATACAGTATATATATTTGCTCAGATTTTTTAACATGCAGTGTTCAGGAAGTATTCATCCTGTGCCAACTCATCAGAGGTCCCATCCTCTCCAAAACTAACTAAACATGCAAAATGAAGTTCAAGTTAAAGATATTGTATTTCTTTGGTGCAGTTCTGTGGTTTCAAGGGGGAGCGGCTACATGCTAACGGCTATTTCTCTTCCACGTTTGTAAATTATTCATTTTTATTTGTCTTAAATTTCCACATTAGATCATTGACTTTTATATTATTTCTCTTTACATTCCACATGTTTTGAGTGACGTTCATATAGTACAATAATTAAAACAATAGTTTATTGATTTCCATATTCTATAAACTCATTTTAAGTGGCAGTAAATAGAAATATTGGAGTAAAATGATGCCTCTTATGAAAAGCACTTCTTGAATCCGTAGACGTCGAAACATTTTATTGTTGTGTACCCAGACTTCAGGTAGTAAACTCAGAGAATCTGTTGCTCAGAGGACAAACGGACCATGCAGTGAACATTTGGGTAATCCCCGTCTGTAAAAACACTGCCCGCAGGGTTTTGAATTGGAGGCATGTTAGCTGCTGGCGATGAGCCGCGGGGTCTTCTCTGTCCAAACCCCGCGAGGGAAATCAGGCTGCTAATTTGCAGGATGTGGCGTCCTCCTCCTGGGCTTTAAGCATGCATGGCTGCAGCTAAACAAGCAGCCTTCATTGTTTTTAAAAGGACCGGCTAACGAGGCCTCCTCTCAACCTGCTGCTACCTTTTTACACAAATTAGCTCAGCGCACTAACTACTGTCTTTACTGGGAAAACTGAGGGTGGAAAACACACAGTCACGTTTAACAATCACTTTGAATTCTGCAAGTTCCAGGAGGAACAGCCAATGCTCAAGCTAGTGCTAATGGGGATCCTGAAAAAGAATAAGAATATATCAAAGGTTCAAAGCAACAGTACTCTTTGTTCATTTTCATTTTTTTTAAAGTTACAACCTCAGTATTTTCCTGCCTGGTTAAAGGATATTATTATCAACTATCAAATATTATAACAAATATGAAATATGCACTTTAATGATCATTTCATTTGTAACCGCGTCCGTGCACACGGCCTCAAGTTAGCTGTTCTACTGATCAAATTTGCCCTTTTTCTCACATCTATCAAACAGTAAAACTCCTCAGATTCAATTAGAAACACGATGTCAACAAAAAGGATCAAGACAAGGATTTACTCCCAAGAGTATGATATTTATCTATAAATATCAGACACATTTAATACATTACAAACAGCACTTCAACCAGTAAAAGCAACAATTTGAGGAATTCAGCAACAAGAGTATTATTTAAAATGGTATCCAGCCTAGAAAAAACTGACTAAACGAGCGCAGACAATTACTGTTGAGAGGGGAAACAAGCAGGTCAAATCTAAAGATTACTCACCGCCACAGCAAACTGAAAAGAAAGGGATAAATTAGGAAAGGTGCAAAAATAACTAAACACACACGCACACACACACACTTAAGGGGCAGTGAAATGCAGGTGAGGGCCTAACACCGCTGTATCCCACCTCCCAATGCTGCCGCTCACGTCTCGTAAAAGACACAAAACACAACAGTGTATCAGCTCATTGGATCCAGATTTATAGAGATAATAAAAACACTAATATTCTTGGGAGATTAGAAATTGGAACAATAATGTAAACATAAGCATCAAAAACAAACTACTTGCCATAGGCTCTTCCACACGACCTAATAGGAAATCTACAGGAAGCTGGGGTTCCCGGCCAAACATCAAAGAGAAGGGGGATTGGCCTGTGGTTTGATGTGGAGTAGTATTATAGCTAAACACGACTTGTTGGAGATATTCTGGCCATCGGCTCTTCTGTTCAATGGTCAGGGTGCGTAGAAGGTCGTGCAGGGTTCTATTAAAACGTTCACATTGGCCATTACCTTGCGGGTGATAGGGAGTGGTTCTGGACTTTTTAATGCAGTAGAAATCACCCAGTTGCTGGATGACTGGGCTCTCACAACTGCGACCCTGGTCAGGGTGCAGTCGAGCTGGGACACCATACTTGTAGAACCACTCCTTAACAGGCACCTCCGCCACTGTAGCAGCTCGCTGGTCACGAGTAGGGATGACCTGGGTAAATTTCGAGAACACATCAGTTATTACCAACACTTGTTCTCTAGCATCCCTCGCAGGCTCTAACAAAGAGAAATCTATAGCCAGTACCTCGTCTTGAGGCTAACAAATGGCCCGTGGGGGTTCTGACTTGTGGTTGTGTATTTTTTAGCAACACTGCATATCTCATATTTGGCCAGTAGCATCTCTGCCGGATCAGCTCAGTAGTGCGCTCGATACCTTGATGGCCATGGTGGTTGTGCAGCTGCTGAAACACTTCCTCCCTCAAGCACTCTGGAAGAACCAGCTGGTCAACACGCTCTCCACCATCAGGCCGCTGGTATGTCCTATACAGGAGGTCCTGTTTCATCGTGAGGCGGTCCCACTGGCGCAACAACCCAAGGGCTGAAGGGGGGAGACTCAGATTTTCCATCCGCCCCGGCATCCGTTGCTGTCTCCAGAAAGGAAGGACTGTGCATATGGCGGGGTCAGCACCCTGCAGTGCAACCAGGTCAGCAGTTGACCTCTCGGGAACGGCAGAGATAGTGGACTGGGCTGCACGCACAGGGTTCATCACAGCTGCTTGTCGCACAGCCTTTGGAACTTGGGTTCCTGGTCCGACTACCACTATGTCCTTTGAGGGGCATTGCCTGGACAAGGCATCAGCATTTTGGTTGGTGCGTCCTGGGCGGTACCGCACGGTATAGTCAAATACCGCCAGCTCAGCTACCCAGCGATGCTCTGTGGCCCCCAATTTTGCAGTTCCTGAATGGCTGAAGCAGTTATTATCAGTCCAAACTATGCGTTTATGACCTAGCAGGTACTCACGGAACTTTTGTGTCATGGCCCACTTCATACCCAAAAACTCCAATTTCATGGAGCTATAGTTTTTCTCAGCTGGGTGTACGCTGCAGCTGGCGTATGCTATGGGTCTGACCTTCCCCTCCTGCTCCTGGGATAAGACCGCCCCCAATCCGTCATGGCTGGCATCCACCTCTAAAATGAAGGGAAGTTTAAACTCAGAATAGGTGAGTACAGGCGAGGATACCAGCATTGCCTTGAGGTCTGTAAAGCCGTTTTCAGAATGAGCTGTCCATGCGTCACTCAGAGCAACATCCCGACCGCGGCAATTCCTTTTCCTCTTCCCTGTCAGCTCAGCCACCAACTTGTGGAGAGGGGCAGCCAGCTTGGCAAACCCCTCGACGAAACGCCTATAATAGCTGGCAAAACCGAGGAAAGACCTTAGCTGTGACACAGTACTTGGTTTGGGCCAGTCAGCCACAGCAGCAATTTTCTTTGGGTCAGTAGACACACCTGCTGTAAGACACAACTCTTGCTGGAAGAAATGGCATTTCTCCAGCTTTGCCTTCAACCCGTTGTTTGAAACGTCCCAGAACCAGTTCCAGTCGCTTGAGGTACTCATCTACTGTGGAGAGAACACAACGACATCATCAAGGTACAGGAGAAGAGGATGACAGTGCTGGTCTCCAAACATCCTCTCCATCAGATGCTGGAACGTACTGGGAGCATTGCACAATCCAAATGGCCAAAAGCAGTTTGTTTTTTTTGGTTTGTCTTTCTCTGCAACAAGGACTTGATGTATACCACTGGCCAAATCTAGTGTGGAAAACCACTTGGATACGGACAGTGCGTCTAAAGACTCTTCAAACCTTGGGAGGGGAAATGCGTCTTTGCGCATTTTGCCATTTAACTGTCTGTAATCCACACAAAGTCTCAGGCTGCCGTCTTTCTTTCTCACCAGGACAATAGGAGAGGCATAGGGGCTACAGCTTTCCTTCATAATCTGGCTGTCTAACAACTGACGAATGTGAGCCCTAACTTCATCATAGTCAGATGGGGGAATTCGCCTGTACCTCTGCCTAATTGGCACGTCATCAACCAGGGGGATGTCATGCGCTAAAAGGTTGGTGCAACCCAGGTCACAGTCAGAAGCTGCAAAGACCGACTCCTGCTCCCTCAAGATAGACCTTACCTTTCCCTGATCTGACTGAGCTAGACAAGATAAATCTGCAGTCTCTATATGCCACCTTACTGGGTTTACCTGACCTTCTTGGGAGGAAAGGGTAACTGTCACACCACCTGACTCATGTGCTACAGTACAAACACCATCTGGCAAACTTACAATTTGTGCCCGACTCAAAAGTCCTATAGGAAGGCGAGGATGGAGAACAACATCTGTCTCACCTACATTTACCCCTGGAATGTACACCTTGGTGACGGTGACCATTGCTGGAGAGAGCAACACACACTCAGGGAGAGAACGGCCATCATCAAGGGGCTGAATCAACGCAGCACCTGTAGGCTCACTAAAGTGAGAGGAACATGTTGTAGTGACCCACTTTACTGTACCCCCTGGGATGGTTATGGGACGCTTACCTCTCACTCTCGCCAAACCTGTTTTAGGGTGTGTTGCATGTAGCTGAACATGTTGACAATGTTGTAGTGCCTGCTGCCACAAAAGGCGGAGCCTGCTGCACTGTAGGTAGAGCAAACAGATCAGAGCCATGCTCACTGAACAACTGGTGATAACATTCTCTGATCAAGTTCAAGCCTAAGACACCAGGAACTTCTGAGGGGGATATTTGGCCCGGGGGGTCTTTAACAACCAAAAGACCTCGCCGGGGTAGAACCTTGCCCAAAACTTCTACATCTAGCTCTACATACCCTACATATGGAATTTCCAACCCATTGGCAGCACAAAGCTGAAGCCAACGGCAAGACCTAGCGGCATCCTTGAAGTGCTGGAGGAAGAAACTTTCAACCATAGTAGTGACCATAGATCCTGTATCCAGTAGGCAGTTAAAAAGGTACACCTCCCAGACCTACAGTAACTTTAGGACAAGGTGCAACAAGATTAGGTGCAATGATTTGGGCAGCTGTTCTCTGTTCACATGAGCCCGTGTTATCCCCTCCTGATGTGAATTTATTTATCCAGCCTACAAAAACTGACTCAACATAAACACACACACACACACACACACACACACACACACACACACACACACAACTACTACTTTAAGGAATCAAAACCAGGGAAAGAAAACAGCAGTGTCAGACAATCTATAAAAGAACAAAGCACACGTTATAGAAATGCCGCCATGAACCTTAACTTTATAGAACCTATGAGCGCTCCTACCTCCCCCCTCACTAACCCACACAGTACCGCTGGTCTTGTTGCTGTCCCGGACAAAGCTACAGTCTGCTGGAGGAAGGTATACAAGTCAACAATCAGAGCCTAACATGCCACTACCTCGATGATTGTGGAGACTGTAGAAAATGTTCTTTTATTCGAAGACCAGGAGTCGATTAAAAGAAACGAAGTGAAGCTCCTCTTGTAAGTTTTAAAAGGAGTATTTAATAAAAGGATGCAGCAGTAGGTTTTACAAATGTTTCACAGCTGTGGCTCAATAGGCCGGTACACGGGTCCACAGGCCGCTGACTGAGTGGAGCTCATCAGTAGTTCCTGTCTGGCGGTCCGGAACAAAAGAGAGATCGATTTTACAATACCAACATGCTTTATAGAACCACCTCTTTCCGGCCATACAATAAACAACTTCAAAATAAGACGTGCTCCGGTCTCGTGCTCTCATTGGGTGGTAGCGGGGGCTGGATCTTGTTGGCCGCTTGTCACATGGGGTTCTCCGGACTCTTCTATTGGCTGACGTTGTCGGGGGCGTGTCCTCCTATGACGTCACCGTCGCCATCTTGTTAGTGATGTCCTGAAGCTCTAACCTACGATATTCTATTATGCAATCCTTCTGAGGTTTATCAGTTATTAAACACGCAACTGTATCATTGCAGCATCAATGAGTGAGAGGTAGAGGCGGTGTGTTTAGTATGTAACTCCACGCGTCCTTCTCCCTCTACTCACATATACAATACAATATTAGCTACATGCTATCTGAGGCTAAAAACAACATCCGGTAATACTACCGGAATTGGACAAATATGATCCGTCCAGAAACAGTGAATTATCTTTTAATGTTCCGCTCCAATATATTGATTATTTCTAACAAGACTAACCGGGAACGCGTCGCTCGAACGGGACAGAACTATCAGGTATCAGCTGTTTAAATATTGTTTACCAAGTGAATGGAATGCGGAAGTGGGCGGTATCCATGTAGCACAATTCTACGGTGGCCAAAAGGTAGTTTACATTTATGGTTGGCTACACATTATAAAAATTGCCCTTTTGAAATTATTAGTTTAGCTTTGTTTTTCATTGGTATCTTCCTGAAGGAGGATCGCTTCTTGTTGACATTTACTTATAGATTAAATAAAATTATAATGTTCACTTAATGTAATATTAAGGCTGATAAATAAATACAAGCAAATGAAAATGGAAACACCTTACTTCAGAAAAGTAGGATTTTTGACCCATAAAATGTGTTTTAAATTAAATATGTCTAAATGTAAATATGGATGTTTTGACGGATATCATATGTTTTTGTAAGCACTAAAAAATGGAAATATTGTACCTTCATGTGAAACCTGCAGCACACCTATGCCTGCTTTTCTTTTACCTTTTGTGCATTGTTTTGAATTTTGAATTAATATTTTAAGTGTGTTCTTCAAAAGTCTTCAAGTCAAACAGCACAGCTTTAAGGAACAGCTGTAGTTAAGATAATCGGTCAGTCATACATAATATTCAACATCTTATTTACTCATCCTCTTCAGTAGCTTTATTTTCTATTACATTTAACATACTAAACACAGTGATTAATAAATCTCCTCCCATAAATCCACGTAGGTTTACACGGTAATACATCTTTTCTTATCGCTGCCAGTAAAGTCCTCCGTCATCACTCACTTCACGCTTTAAGACACAAAACGGCTTTTTATTTTATGATCCCACATGTGACAACTGGTGGATTGCAAAATCATACTAACGCTGACATTACGACAATAAAAACACTTGATTTATGAAGGTAAATTGCACGGCATCCTAATGAAGAAAAAATTAAGATGTTTTGAAACTTCAACACTTTGAAATTAAGTCATAAAGGTAAACGTTAAAGAATCAATAAAAAATTAAGATGTTTTGAACACTTCAACACTTTGAAATTAAGTATTAAGGTAAACGTTAAAGAATCAATAAAAAATTAAGATGTTTTGAACACTTCAACACTTTGAAATTAAGTCTTAAGGTAAACGTTAAAGAATCAATAAAAAATTAAGATGTTTTGAACACTTCAACACTTTGCAATTAAGTCATAAAGGTAAACGTTAGAGACTCAAACTTTCTTTCGGTACATGCACACTCAGAAGAGAGCACATAGCTTACAGCGAGGTTTATTTAGATGTGCAGTTTTTGATAATAAAAAGGCCTATGCACAAATCTAAATGCTACTTAGCAGCTAACGGCAACCAGCTAACATTAGCTAGCTCTCCTGATTTGGGGTATCATAATGAAACTTTTTAAGATAACTTTTCAAACTCCTCTGTCCATCTTAATGCTCCATATTTCCTAAGGTTCATAGATTTGATGTAATATTTCCTTGTGGAAGTGAACAACAGTCTTGAAAAAAAGCTCCTTATGCTGCACTGAATTGGCTAGGAGAGCTAGCTAACATTAGCTGGTTGTCATTAGCAGCTAGGTAGCATTGAGATTTGTGCTGTTTTTGACAAATAGTATTTCAGATCTGTTCAAATGAACCTCTCTATCATTTGTGTGATGTGTTTTTTATGTATTGAAAGAAAGTTTGAGTCTCCAATGTTTAACATTAGAGCTTAATTTCACAGGTGTTTATTTTTCTTCATTAGGCTGTGTGTATTTTACCTCCATCAATCAAGTGCGCTTTTTGTAGACTGTTGTTCACTTCCACAAAGACATATCTCATCAAACCTATGAACCAAGACATACAGAGCATTAACATGGACAGAGGAGTTTGAAAAGGTTGTACCTCTTCTTGTTTAACGATGAAAGGTAATTTTGAGTAGTTAGAGGAGCAAGTTCAGGCAAATTTCTGACTCCCGATGTCATGCATTATGTCTCGCTCCTCTTCTTTTCATCGGTGGTGTCACTTTTATTTTGGTTTCCCCGCAGTGTTTTCTTCCCCCGACACCTCCTATTGGTGCCTAATTGCAATTCCTCCGACACTGTTTTAGTCATTTATTAGAGTTAAATATAAGCCCTGCAATAAACTTGTGTGATTGTCTCCATCAAACCTGCTAATTGTTGCAGCATTCAATTTTCATTTTTCTTTAATTAGCACCCAGCTTCCATCAATGGGACCCAACAGTATTTACACGTTCGGTTATAGTGCCAAAAACGCAATATGCACCTTGAAAAAACCTGCTGGAACCTCTTTTTTCCCCACTGTAATCTAACACTTTGCTTCTGGAGTTGAAATTACATATTTAATCTAGCAATTTTTCGATATTCCCTCCTGTTAAACATACCAACGCTGGAGGAAAAGCCTTCTTTGGTGTTAAAACAACTCGAGGGCCTGCAGCAACACAGCAGCGAACTCCTGTTTTTCTCCTGTACAGGTTTATGTTAATGAGCCACTGTCACCCCCCCCTCTCTTTATAACATTAATTAGCAGTCCTACCTTGCTCAACATTTTTTCACAGAGCCACCGTCAGTGAATACAAAAATGTGGTTTTTAATTAGTTTCAGCAGTGCACAGGTGCGCTAACAAGCAAAAAAAGGAGCTAATTTAAATAAAAATCATAGTTTTCAAATGATGGGGGTTTATTTGGCAGGGGATGTAAACGTTGATAAGATTTGTCGCTTCCGTTGCAGCAATTGGAAAGGATTGAACCTTTAATTACTTTCTTGTAATGGAGAAACTGGCAGTGCAAATATTGCATGCAGGTATAAATAGCATAATTTAATGCTAAAATATCTTGTTGGAAAGTCACAAAGCACACGAAATGACAACGAAAAAGACGATTTAATGCAAACAGAATTCAAATCAGACACAAACTAACTACAAAGAGATGCAAAACGGACCAAAAAAGGGTGGAAACAAAAACCAAAACAACACAAACAACCACTAACAAGGGATTCTAATCGACAGAAAGCCACTAAAGAAATGCAAAACCACCAAAAAGAAACACAAAACCTTCCACTAAAAACACCCAATAACACATGCAAAACAACTACAGAGAAATGCAAAGCCAACACACATCTTTGGTAAATTGTGGAAAGTAAGGGTTATGTAATGGAGTAGAAAATAGCAAGAGAAGATACGACTCCAGTTACTACAACTCGACTTCCTGCTGCTCATTCAAAAAACCTTGCTCTTTGTCAGAGAAACTGATGTTTAAGTTTGTTTATGTAAAACTCAAATACTTTCCTTTTCTGGGAAACCAAACCTTCTCTCTCTAATAAAGACCCATCCTCCGCCTGCAGCTGCGTACCTGTGTGGGATCACCTGTGCTGACTTGTATCAGAGGTGAATTAATGACAGAGGACTGTCCGATCTGCAGCTTTTCACTACGACGTCACTCTCGCACCGCTGCAGGGTTTCACCAGTTAGTTCATGTTGTCTCAATCACTTCATTTTATTTTACACTTCAGGCTCCGAGTTGAGGGAGTAATCCAGTATGATTCATCTTTTTTGATCAATCAATCAATCAATCAATCAATCAATCAATCAATCAATCAATCATCACATCTTATTTTTATACTCCAATATCAGAAAGGACACCTTTGTCTCAGGGATTTTTTACAGTGTCCTGGGAAAAACTCCCCAAAACCCCTCAAAATTTGCAGGGAAAAAAGTTAGAAACCTCCCGAGACAGAGTTAGGGTTAGGGTTAGGGTCTGCATAGATGAAAACGATAATAAACCACATATAAATAGTACAAAACATAATGTCTTTTACTGCACTAAACAAAACTAATATGTTCGAGTTAGGTGACAACAGTACTTTTAAGTGGTTTGGGTTGGAATTTGTTACGTACATAAAGTTATGTAGAGAGGTTAAGTATTCCATAAAACCGTCATTAAAGTGCAGTTGGTTTCTAAACATTTGTAAATTTAAACAAAACTAATTGTATAAGCAGGCAAATCAAATGATGTGGCGTATGTAAGAAGTCGGCATGCATTGTAACATATGGAAGTTCGGACGTAGTGTTCAAACGTGGTTCACTTTGTGGATTCAAACCATACTGATTGGTTAGGTTAGGAAGATATTATGAATATGAAATAAGTTTAAAAAAGAGGTTAATTAAATCTGTAATTTAAGTAATACATAAAACAATCACTAAAGCTCAAAACAAAGCTTTATTACTTGTTGATTTTTATGTTTAAAACAAATAATAAAGCTCGTACTGTTTTAGTAGTGATTTGATGTAGAACTTAAGCTGCAAACACTGCTAGCATTTGCTAAGTTGTTGATAACGCCTTCGATCTCACACTGTTGTGCTGATAGGCTGTATGCCCACCCACCTCAAATTGTGTAGAGATGGTTTTTAGTTCACACTTTGAAGAAGCATCGGAGGATGAAACCCTCTTTATTGTCACATACATGCACACAGCAGAGCACACACAGTGAAATTGGTCCTCTGCATTTAACCCATCCTAGTACTAGGAGCAGTGGGCAGCTAACGTGCAGCAATGGGGAGCAATGGGGAGCAATGGGGATTGGGGCAGCAGGAGCCCAGGAGGTGAACTGGGACCTCTCCAAGTAGCAGTCCACTTTCCATATTTCAAGTCTGTTTGGGGCCTTGAACCGGCGACTGAGCCACTGCTCTACCCTAACCCTTTGAAACGTTTTCAAGTGTCGAGGTCTTACAAGCTGCAATATTACGGCCGCTAACAGCTTTAGCTTCACTATCTTGCTAACGTTAGCTAAGTTAGCTCTGTCACTGTTCTTGTTTTATAGCAGGTTACTTTCGACAAAAAATATCCCAGCAAAGTAAAAACCAACTAAGATGTTTCACTTTGAGCTATTAAATTGAGGCCGTTCACTACAATGTTGAATATGGCTGTTTGTTTTTTGTGTGTGATAAAGAGGGTAAAAAGAAGTGCTGAAGCATGAGAACAACTGATAACCTTTTGATCATGACAGCATAAAATACAATCCTAAAATGAGCATAATCTGTCCTCCTTAAATCACATGCTGTATGTAAGTAGACAACATAAGTCATCTAATTCAAGCTTTAAACAAGTCAATTACGTTGTAAATTTAAACATCACTAACTGATTACATTCAGGAAAACAGATTTGGGTTAAAACAAGTATGCTTGTTACATAAGTTGAGTCAGAGGGCGACTTTTGTTTTTTTCTTCCCACACACAGAGATGTGTTGCTCTTTATAAAAAGTAAAAATATGAATTCATTGTAAGACTTTAGATCCTTGACTCTACAGGTGAACATGAGTAATACTCACCATGAAGATGGCACTATCAATCTGCCTGTGCAGATTTGATATATTTGCAGAGTGAGGCAGAGCTGCAGAGAGCAGTGAAATGTGTGGCATCTGAACAGCTCCTGGCGAGCACTCTTGCTCTCTTTAATGAGCTCTAATCCTCCATCAAACACACAAAACTGTCAATGATGTAAACAAAGACGACAAAGCAGCGCTCCATCAGCTGTCAGTCAGTCGCCGCCTCGGGTTACCTGCACCAAACATCGGCACAAGAGGGCTGATGGGAAATTTAACAAGGCTAGGAGTGTGATTCCAGTAATCTTCATGACTTTATTTGAAATGGAAAACTTGTGGCTTATCAGGGTATCAGAGTTTCCATTAAGAGTTCAACAATAAAATCAACAAGGGAAGAAGATTTGTTGATCCAGGACTTGAAATTAATTGTTGCAGAGCTTAACGTCCAATTATTAAAGAAAAACCTCGTAATCTTCGTTCATTTGTTGGGTTAGAAGTTATTGTGTTGTTAAGGTAAGTGGGTTCATCATGCAATAATAAACACGTGGTTATGGTTTGGTACTTTCTGTGTATGGTTTACAACACAATAGACCAGTACCTGTGTCTTGAATTGTGTTCGGGAAGCCACTGGTAAGAGCAAGACGTAATTAGCCTAGCTTAGCATAAAGACTAGAAGCAGGAGGGACCAGCTAGCTTGGATCGAGGGGTGCTTTAATCCGGTAGTTTGACATCACGGTATTTATTCGAGAATTAGTTGAGTCTCCATTTTGTTTCAAATGTACGCGATACATTTTGCATTCAAGCTGGTATTGGTTAATGTTAATTATTCTCGCAGTGGTTTGAATTGACTTCGGTTAGCCTAGCTTAGCATAAAGATTGGTAGCAAGAGGGAACAACTAGCTTGGATGGATGGACTCTTTAATTTGGTAATTTCTTTGTCATCAACCAACATTTATTTGTTGAATTAGTTAAATCTGCATTTTCTTTACAACTTACTTGATACATTTTTGTATGTAAACTGGTATTGGTTGATTATTCTCACAGTGGTTTGAATTCACGCCTAGCTTAGCATAAAGACTGGAAGCTTGGGGGAACAGCTAGCTTAGCATAAATACTGGAAGCATGGGGGAACAGCTAGTTTAGCATAAAGATTGGAAGCATGGGGGACAGCTAGTTTAGCATAAATACTCGATGCATGGGGGACTGCTAGTTTAGCATAAATACTGGAAGCATGGGGGAACAGCTAGCTTAGCATAAATACTGGAAGCATGGGGGAACAGCTAGCTTAGCATAAAGACTGGAAGCATGGGGGAACAGCTAGCTTAGCATAAAGACTGGAAGCATGGGGGAACACCTAGCTTAGCATAAAGACTGGAAGCATGGGGGAACCGCTAGCTTAGCATAAAGACTGGAAGCATGGGGGAACAGTTAGCTTAGCATAAAGACTGGAAGCATGGGGGAACACCTAGCTTAGCATAAAGACTGGAAGCATGGGGGAACAGTTAGCTTAGCATAAAGACTGGAAGCATGGGGGAACCGCTAGCTTAGCATAAAGACTGGAAGCATGGGGGAACAGTTAGCTTAGCATAAAGACTGGAAGCATGGGGGAACACCTAGCTTAGCATAAAGACTGGAAGCATGGGGGAACACCTAGCTTAGCATAAAGACTGGAAGCATGGGGGAACAGCTAGTTTAGCATAAAGACTGGGAGCATGGGGGAACAGGATAGATTACAATACATTATAATCTGCATTTTGTTGTGATGAGTATTTTTTTGCGTCAGTTATTATTGGTAAGTATGGACTTCTCAGTGTCTTGATTTAACTTGAGTGAGATAACCACCTCCAAAATTAATGAACCTGAGTACATATTCTTAAACTCTTTTAAAGTGCTCAAATGAGTTGTGATGGAGACGTTCACCACCACTGTTAGAGTGTCTGTGGTGTGTGAAGTGTTATTAGGTGCAGTTTAAACATTTTAACTAGTCAATGGGTTCAGACCTTTATATACAGTCTACGGTTCAGACACGATGTCTGGATCTGTGTTTATTTTCTAGTTGATTTTCCTCCAGACAACAACATGTAAAAGGGACCGACTCTGCAGTTTTGTGAGCAGCTGCTGGTTGACGAAAGATGACTTATTTGGGTTATCGACTATCAACTGTTGCTGTGTGTAAGGAGTGTGATGGGCGGCTGTTTGCATTAACAACACTTTTGTGTAATCACTGTTTTCGTATATTCTACCATTTGACTGCTGATTACCTGAATGACAGGTTGGGTCACATGCTCCTGTGTGTGTGTGTGTGTGTGTGTGTGTGTGTGTTGTGTGTGTTAAAATTGTAAAAATGTGGGATTTAAAGTTCAATATCTGTAATTCATCCTTTAAACTCAACTCATTTGGGAATAACCTTTCTTTATTTAACAAAGTATTACAATTTATAATCAATAACTTATCATTTTATTGAACACATAACTGATACAACAATGGATGTGTTTACGACCTGAACAAAATAAATGTCTCATAAGCTAATTACACAAAAAAGATGAATGCAATTAAAGAAAAAGGAGTGCATTGTTGTTCTTTACCTATAGCCTACATGTTATATTAACCCAGCAAAATGTATTATGGGTGAATAACATGTTGGAGTCTTTTTATCTCAGAAAGTAGATAAAAGAATGTTGAATATTTTCTTATTTTTATTTTCCAGTCTTTTGTAAAACCTATTAAAGTATATAGCATAGTAGCATTTTCTTTTCTCTTAAATATACATTTTTCTTGACTTTAGTAACCCTATGCCTGTATTTTATATCCACAAAATACTGTCGTTTGCATGTGTATGGCAATAACTCAACATACCTTTTTTAATTGTACTTTTCACAATTTATTTGACTATTTCTATTTTTTATTATTTAATTGGTCTTGTCAGGAGTGAGCCTTCCCTTAAAGAAATGTGTGAAACATTAATTGGTTTATTTATTATTATTTCCGAACAGTAAATTAACGACGCGGCGTTGAAGCCTTGATTTCCCAAGCAGTGAGAGTCTGCGTCGTTGCATCAACTAAAATGTTATGTTCTCCACGATTAAGTGCAATTATATCAATCATCGTGGTGCAGACTCTCCTGTCTAACTCCCCAGCCGTCATTACTCTTAATTATTGCTCTTTTTATGTGATTCATAGAAAGCCATTTTCTTTAAGTTTTTACTGCCGGCTGCATGGAGCTCCTCTCGGCCAATCACAGCGCCCCTTGCAGGCGGTGAGGCCCCTGGGCGCTGATTCAGGACTAGCTCTTCCTCCCACACTGGCCCTTTTATACCCGGGAGCAGAACCAGATCTTCCAGTCTGTAAACGCAGCCACGAAACCCATCATTATCGCTTCACGATCGTAAATCAAACTCCCATCTGGCAAGGGAGTTTTTTTTTAACGTTTTTTTTTAGAAGTCATGCAAGGCAGCCGAATTAAACATTACTTTTATTTTAAAGATGCTTAATAATTAGCATTTGCGCTCACACAAGAACGCATCAAATAAGATAAGATTCAACTTTATTGTCATTGCACAGAGTACAAGTACTAGGACAACGAAATGCGGTCTCTGCATTTGACCCATCCTAGTGTTAGGAGCAGTGGGCTGCCATTGTGTACGGCGCCCGGGGAGCAGTGTAGGCAACCAGTGTCTTGCTCAGGGACACCACGGTGGCACTTGGTCTTTCGGGGACTTGAACTGGTGACCTTCCAGTTCCCAGGCCAAGCCCCTATGGACTTTGCCACCACCGCCTGATTCCTGATTCAAAAGGTTTTTCGTTGTAAAATATATCTGACCAAAACATGTCGTACTTTAAAAGATTTAGCCTATTATAGTATCTTGTATTTTGTTGAAATGGACTTACAGTTAAGTAAAATGTTTTTTTTTTAGCTTTTGATGCAAATTTAGAAGCTCTTAATGGCGACTCTCGTTTGCATCGTGCAACACAAGCCTTTCTTTGTGGAGCGTCGTTCTTTGCCTTCACGTGAAGACTACAGCACATTAGGGAGGAACATTACCTCATCAATCATAAACGCAGGAGTTATAACCCGGCATTTAGCGAGGGTGGAGCAGTCACATAAACGGTGTCTCATAATCGATGGGTCATGAATCACCGGAGCTTTTATAGACGTATCGTTATTTTCTGGCAGCTGCTGCGACATGTAGGAAGTTATCGCTGTGATGGAGATATTAGTCCAATAAGTGATTGTGAGTTTTTTAAAGGAACGCAATGTAGTTTCAAATGCACGTTACACACATTTTTGTGACGACATCTCTTAATGCTTATACCAAAGTTTGGCTAAACTCATCCTAACAATCGTCCTTTGCACATGTCTGCACAATACTCAAACTTCTCAAACTGCAGTCATTGTAATTCAAAAAGTATAGTATGATAATCGTATGGCACGACGGCCGACCTCCAAGAGGTTGGTAGTTGAGATAGTGAGTAAGAACGGGTTAAAATATGAGTGGGGGTTGCTGCTTATTGCTCTCTGTTGGTACTTGACCCTTGTTGTTAATGTTAGTGTGTGTGTGTGTGTGTGTGTGTGTGTGTGTGAGAGCGTGGAGGCCCATTGGATGAGTGGAAATCCCCTCCATCAAGCCTCAACACCGGCAGCTCCTCATCTCTTTCTGCCTTTACTTTAACACGCTAACTTTGCCTCCATCAGAGGTGCTTTGATGAGTTATTGTCACGCATCAGTACCATTAAACACACACACACACAGGCATGCAAAAACAGCACCACATGTAAATAAACATGAAGACATACCGTTGAAAAGTGTGTAATGTGCTGCCTCAAAGCTTGATTGTGTCCAGTTAGATTTCTGACAGTAACCCTATTCTTTGAATGGCCGAATTCAGAAGCTATTGACTCCTACAAGTGTACTTCAAGGCTCTGCCAGGTCTTTCCTCTGCCAATTTCTGGCAAATTGTAAGAAATGTTCTTTTATTCGAAGCCCAGGAGTCGATTCAAAAGAAACGAAGTGAAGCTCCTCTTGTAAGTTTTAAAAGGAGTATTTAATAAAAGGATGCAGCAGTAGGTTTTACAAATGTTTCACAGCTGTGGCTCAATAGCCCGGTACACGCGTCCACAGGCCGCTGACTGAGTGGAGCTCATCAGTAGTTACTGTCTGGCGGTCCGGAACAAGAGAGCTCAATTTCACAAAACCAACATGTTTTATAGAACCACCCCTTTCCCGCCATCAAATAAACAACTTCAAAATAAGACGCGCTCCGGTCTCGTGCTCTCATTGGTTGGTAGCGGGGGCTGGATCCTGTGGGCCGCTTGTCACATGGGGTTCTCCGGATTCTTCTATAGGCTGACGTCGTCGGGGGCGGGTCCTCTTATGACGTCACCGTCGCCATCTTGTTAGTGATGTCCTGGAGCTCTCACCTACGATATTCTACTATGCAATCCTTCTGAAGTTTATCAGGTATTAAACAACAGTATCATTGCAGCATCAATGAGTGAGAGGTAGAGGCGGTGTGTTTAGTCTGTAACTCCACGCGTCCTTCTCCCTCTACTCATATATACAATACAATATTAGCTACATGCTATCTGAGGCTAAAAACAACATCCGGTTACAAAATAAACACTTTCAAAGTAAAACGGTTTTCAGAATAAGACAGTATGGTAGTTACACGTAATATTGATTATTATTCCTTACAGTATCTGCATTGAGGTGTGGCATTCGTGCAATCTTGCCTTAATTAATGTAATTTAATTGAACCTGGTTCGCCCGGAGTTAGTGGAGCTAAAACCTTGCCGATCCAGGTGCTGTGTTTCTAGTGTTTGTTGTCCACAGCTGATGGAAAATCGACCAGATTCTTTCTGCGATTTGATATGACTACACATGGCCCCTTGATCTTCCTAAGCAACGGTCTGTTCTCCTTAGCAACGGTCCGTTAGGAAATATTAACAACCCCTGGAATGTCCAAATTGACCAATCAGAACTGAGCATTCAACTAAGCTGTGTACTATGTAAAAGTAGGACCTTGGATTAGCAAGATAACCATGTTGGTTACGATACGGACGGTCTCAGTTTTAAACTTGTGGTTCATTTTGAGATAGAAACAAAGATACTCGGTGAGGTTTAGGAAAACATTGTTGCTTCAAATAAAGGATTTATGATTTGTTTATTAAGTCACATGGATTAGTTTAGGAGTAGACTTTAATTAAAATATGTAAACTATTACTGGGTGAAAAAACATTTCCCTCAATGACATCGACATTTCAGTTCATTTTTCGTAGACCAGGCTTTACATTTGGTGTCTGAGATAAACCTGCTAGTCTTTAAAAATATTGTATTGTCTGAACGAAGCATAATAATAAACACTTGAGATGAATCTGAGCTGTGCATAGTGGCTCTGATGTTAATTGCTTTGATTTGCAGCAATTAGTTTGATTAGAGGTTTGATAATGAGTGGCTGCTTTTAATTTAGGATAAATACTTTAATTAACATAATAAAGCTGATTGATGCTAATTGTAGCCCTCGACTGATTAGAGGGTTGCCACCTCAACAAGTGTTAAACAAGCAAAGGACAAAAACAATAAGTAACTTTAACGTTATGAAATTATACAAAACTATAACTAGGTATCATTGATTTAGCTCGGATTGCTCAACGGATTATACTTTAGTTTAATTGATACGCACAAATACAGCTGCCTCGCATATTTTTAAACAAGTATTTTACCAATGTCCTTTTTGTAATTCATTTTATATAAAAAATAAAGAATTACAAAACAATCTCACACAGTATGTAACAAATGTACTTCTTCAACGTGATGAACTTATATTTTCTGAGACAACTGTCACTGCTGGCAGAGTTACGGCTGGAGGATTGAAAAAGACATTTGCTGCAGCCACGAGGCGACACGGCGGTTGCCCGACCAATTCTGAAGATTTATCACCTGGTCCCATATCTAAAGCTAGCTCTGAGATCGTAAACATCATTCTGCATGACAAGAAATAACAAACAAAGCACTATAACGACTCTATCAGCGCCCGCCAACAGGCAGGAATAAGGAGACAAAACCACTTTCTTGGAGAGACAGCAGCCCAACGTTGCAGGCCTGTGCTCAGCGAGTCAAAACTGGGTCAAAGTTAAGGGCCTAGGAACATTTCCCTCAGCATATGCTAGCTAGCTTACAGCATATCTGTAATAATATCAGAAAGAATCATGTGATCTTTTTCCAGTGAAAGTTGGCCACCTTTATAATCCCAACATTTGTGTTTTGTATTTGCATCATTTTTAAAGCAGATGGAAATGGAAATGTTCCCGGTCGTTGGAGTGTGTTTGCTCCTGTCGGCCACCGTACATATCTGTGAAAGTATCTTAAAGGTACTTATTCACATCACTGAAAGACAGGCTGATGATTGCAACAGATTTATAATTACATGTTTGCAACTCCTAGCAAAATACATCTTTCCGACATATCGTTACTTTAATTTTGCACGAGTGTTTGTCTTTTTTCTGTCCATTGTTTTGGGTCACTTTGTGTCTCTTTATGATTTCTTTGCACCTGTTATTGTTGTGTTGACGTTGTCGGTCCTCCCAGCATCTGATCAACAACAAAACATCCTCTCAGCTCTGTGTTCGCCACAAGTCAAAGTATATGAAATTGAATCCGATTGCATTATCCT
Organism: Eleginops maclovinus; assembly: GCF_036324505.1. NCBI lineage: Eukaryota > Metazoa > Chordata > Actinopteri > Perciformes > Eleginopidae > Eleginops > Eleginops maclovinus. The sequence continues at coordinate 3,153,607 of NC_086371.1, forward strand.
CTTCAAAAACCTTCCTTGATAATTGAAATTAATAACCGTAGCTTCACTTGGACTTCAGCGGATTAAAGGAAGTGATAATTTGTTGCTGTCAGTCGTGCACCTACACGCCTCCCACCATCTGCTATTCCTCATTGTGAATATCAAAGGGTTTCCACGGCAACAACACCAACATACAGGCAGCAGGTAGAAGTGGGGGGGTTTATGTGGCTCGTTTATATTGAGAGTTTTCATTCATTTACACCTGGTTTAAAAATATATTAATGAGATCTGATTGACGTTTTCATTGTTCCTTCCATTTACTGTTCATCATCTTTAATTACATTTAAATAATGTAAATGTTATGACTACGCTTAATACATAAACTAATACATGCAAACAAATATAATTACACATAAAGAAGGAAATTAATTAATAATTAAAACGATAATAAACTGAATTTAATTTTCGGTTGCACTCAACTTAAATTAAAATTAAAAATAAACCAGCTCCACATCGATAATCTGTAAATGTTCTGTTTTATTGTAAAGTCCTCACCAAAAACATTTACTTTTCACTTAAGAAAATATGATAACTCACAAAGAAACCCACTTTAACGTCACAATATCGGACTTCAAACCACACAGACGTTTGATTTCAATCTCAATTTATTTATATTGTTCCAAATGTCAACACAGGAAGTACAAAGCTTCTGTTGTTTTCCGTCCCTGTCTTTCTGAGAGGAGACGAGTCGTACAGTTAGTGCATTCGATCCTAAAACGATGAAAAAATAGATTTGACTAAGAAGAAGAAGAAGTGCTACATAAGGAGATGATGAGGTAAATCTGTCCATGAAAAAGAAACAAACAGATGAACGTATGCAGTGAAAAACAAACAATCCACACATGATCCTTATTATTATCCTTATTATTATCATTATATACACATCAGATGCATAGAATACTTTTTTTTTACATAAATACCTACTTTTTCATGTGTTTCCAAAAACACACACAAAAAAAAACTACCAGTCGAATAAAAAGCTGGTTTCTGACGCTTCTGCATTAAAAATCCCTCCCTGAAAAACTAAATATAACTCCTGCAGGGTGCATTATTTTATATTTGTATTATCGTCAACAAACCCCATTTAAAAACGCATAAATGTAGATTAATACGCCACGGAAAATAGTCCCAAAAGCCCTATTTCCTTGTGTTTTAGGACATTTTAAAACCTTAGTTGAAACTATTTGTTGATGTCAATGGGCTTGGAGCTGAGAGTCGTGGGATTTGTTGACAATAACTCAAATATTAAACTTGTACAAACACGGTAAAGGTAATTATTTTTCCATTTGGGTGATTCTGCAGAAAGAAGAAGTATCAGGTTCCTCCGACAGAAAGTTTGACTTTAAAATAAATTAAACTCCGTTTGTTAAATATATTCAGTCTGTGATGTTCTGCATATTCAATTAAGAGAAGTCTCTTTGTCAACTTGTAAAGCAACTACACTTCCCATGATGCTTTGGCAGCTCATCTGTAGTTCACTGGGGAGGCATGGAAGGTGGAATCTGGTCATTCTGTGTGGTCAAATAACACAGGAAGAAAATGGTTTACTCCCAGAAACCGGTTCTATTTCTCTACGTTTCTATGTTTAGATCAACACCTGGGTTTGAGGGTTTTACTGTGATCAGAATCATATTATAAATGTGACCAACATTTATCTAAAGCAATATGAGGTTGATTCCATCTTCCAATTTAACAAGTTGACAAAGACCACTTTATGTACTCTTATTCAGATTGTCCGGGGGTAAAAACCTGACCTTCTGCTTCACTTTACAAGTTAAAAACCCTCGTTATGAAGAAGAGAATGTGAACAGCATCACACCAAGATACACTTTTGGCACATAACAGTTTTCAAGGTAGGTGCATCTTAGTGGATAAATGTAACAGAAACTTTTCCAGTTTCTTCCTCCCTGTCGGAGGAACCATATTTTCCGTGTTTTTCAGCTGAGCAGATTTCCCGCGAGCCGGCGGCCGTCTGTTGCAGACAGACGCTCAGAAACCAGCTTCCTCTCTCACTTTAATCCTTTCTTTTTTTCCAGGAAACTCTGGCTTTTCGTTTGGCACCAAAAAAATCCACCGACAGTCAACAGCTGCGTTTGGTTTCCCGTTTATTTTTACTTATTCGCCTCTCGGAAGCGTCGAATATCCTCGTCAGTCCAACTCCAAAAGGGAGGTTCAGTTTTTGTGGTTTTTTATTAGCCATTCCTTGTGTCTGATCAGAGTTTTGTCTTTTTTAAAAATGTATCCTCGTCTTTCACAGCAGAGTTTTGGACCTCCTGCTGTTTGCATGAGCGTGATGCCTTCAGGGACATCCATCAGTCCTCGGAAAGGTGAGATGTATGTGTTCATGTTCTGTGTTGATGTGTGATGTAGGTGTGTTATAAATCTGATTAGAGTAAGCAATAATGTCAGAATATCACTCTAATTAAGTTTTACAGTTTGTCCAGTTTCACTTTTTATTTCTTTACCGGTTTAGTGAGACATTTAATCAAACGTTTAGTTAATATCTGATACAGATTTATCAACTCATCATTATCATAGCTTGCAGAATCACTTTCAACTGTAGACTTGTCTGCAGCGTGTCAAAACACAGAAGTCATATCCTCTGTTATGCAAAGTTACATTTGGTAACTTTCCAATTCTGGAAGGTATGTTTCGAGTCAGGGTTTTGCATGAGGCAAGTTAAAATATTCATCTTCATCATCACTGCTTTACATTAGCGGCACACGTGGCTACAGTTGGCATTATGTTGTGTTCAGGGTCCGCCTTTTACGAAAGTATGTCGTATTTTATTCCAACATTTAATTTTAAACAGCCACAAGATTTAGTGTTCTTTCTCCTGTCACAGTGTGACACACTTTGTATCTTGGTGCATTTTTTAGACCAAATGTTAGTCGTTAAAAGGTTTTCTCATCGCAGTAGTTCAGTTGTATTCTGCCACATGGCCTACAGCAGTTAAGGCTTGAATCTGCCCAGCTGCTTTTACTTTTTGACCAAATTACTGCAAGCTTTTCTGCTCGTAATGGATTAACTATAAATTAGCATTTTGTAAAAAAAAACACCTGAACGCACCTTTTAAATTAATTGGATGTCTGACACTGACCAGGCTTGTGTGTTGTTTGTGTGTGTGTGTGTTTTCTGTATGTGTGTCCATGTGTGTGTTTTTGCAGTCTAGTCCTCGCTGAGTACGTCCACGTCGTCCCCCCCGCCCCCCCCACCCCCAGGCTGGTGTGTGGCCGCCCTCCAGCGATTGATGTGCTGACTGCCCTTCCTCTTCTGCAGAGCTTCAGGAGACTCTTCCTCCAGCTTCTGACGCTTGTGCTTCGTCCGGCGGTTCTGAAACCAAACCTTCACCTGTGGAGAGAGAGGGAGACAGGTGTGTTAATACAGGTAACCAGTGTCACTACAGGAGTGTGTTAATACAGGTAACCAGTGTCACTACAGGAGTGTGTTAATACAGGTAAAATCATCACTACAGGTGTGTGTTAATACAGGTAAAATCATCACTGCAGGTGTGTGTTAATACAGGTAAAATCATCACTACAGGTGTGTGTTAATACAGGTAAAATCATCAATACAGGTGTGTGTTTATACAGGTAAAATCTTCACTACAGATGTGTGTTTATACAGGTAAAATCTTCACTACAGGTGTGTGTTAATACAGGTAAAATCTTCACTACAGGTGTGTGTTTATACAGGTAAAATCTTCACTACAGGTGTGTGTTAATACAGGTAAAATCTTCACTACAGGTGTGTGTTTATACAGGTAAAATCTTCACTACAGGTGTGTGTTTATACAGGTAAAATCATCAATACAGGTGTGTGTTTATACAGGCAAAACCAATGCTATAGGTGTGTGTTTATACAGGTAAAATCTTCACTACAGATGTGTGTTTATACAGGTAAAATCTTCACTACAGGTGTGTGTTAATACAGGTAAAATCTTCACTACAGGTGTGTGTTTATACAGGTAAAATCTTCACTACAGGTGTGTGTTAATACAGGTAAAACCAATGCTACAGGTGTGTGTTAATACAGGTAAAATCATCACTACAGGTGTGTGTTAATACAGGTAAAACCATCACTACAGGTGTGTGTTTAAACCAATGCTACAGGTGTGTGTTTATACAGGTAAAATCATCACTACAGGTGTGTGTTTATACAGGCAAAACCAATGCTACAGGTGTGTGTTTATACAGGTAAAATCTTCACTACAGGTGTGTGTTTATACAGGCAAAATCATCACTACAGGTGTGTGTTAATACAGGTAAAATCATCACTACAGGTGTGTGTTTATACAGGTAAAATCTTCTACAGGTGTGTGTTTATACAGGTAAAATCTTCACTACAGGTGTGTGTTTATACAGGTAAAGTCTCCCTGAAATGTAATGTTTTAAAATGTGAATGAGGCGTTATGTCCTGCTAACTTTTGGTGAATTAATGAGAATCAATCATACAAAGTTATTTAAATGAACTCCTAAAAGTGGATTTGAATGTTTCCTTCCATTAGTCGGAAAGAAGACGTGCTATGGAGGCAAAACGACCAAAGATGGACATGAAAAAACAAGTAGTGCGTCACCTTTCAGCTCCCCTGTCAGCCCCTCCTGCTCCCCCGCTGACAGTGATAAGGCTAAATGTGATTTAATATCTGATAGCTGGTAAAACATGAGCCTGACTGTTAAAACACGTCCTGTCTGACACATTGTGCAACCTGAGCTCTTACTCAGCGCTGCGGCTTTAAGCTGAACGACAGCTCGGCCCTCAGGTGAATCCTCTATATGTCACGTGTAATTATGATTCAATAATGACAGTTATAACTCACTAGGAAAGATATATTTCAGGGGGTTTCATTGCTTGGCTGCTTTCTGACAAAAAAAGTCAGACTTCTTGTTGAGAAGCTTTGGTTTTTATTCTCATAGCTTTCATTTTGTCCGAAACACTGCATGTTCATGAAGGACTGGTAAATAAATACAAATTAGCTGCAACATTTCGATAGAATTTGTTCTAACTGTTGATTTTATAAGCCTTTTAACTCAAAAAGAGACACCTGAACGCACCTTTTGAGTGACTGAAAGCAACCAGTATGACTGTGTGTGTTTATGTGTGTACAGTTTGTGTGTGTTTGGGAGTAAGAAATCCAATTGAAGTCAGACTTCTTGTTACTTTAGAAGCTTAAGTATTTGTATTCTCATGTGTATTGATTCTTATATTGCATTTTACAAAGTTTAAATCATTAAAAATCATTTAAATAACTCAGAAATTCTTGTGTTGCTGTACTGCCTTTGCAAATTGTTCAAAAGGAGGGAATTAAATGTTAAATATAAGGTGATTCAAACTAAGAGAAAGGTATAATAATGAATTTATGCATAAAAAGCTTAATTTTTAGATTAAAAAAAGGTGAAAAAGAAGGAAAATAAATGCACCGTTAATTTGATCTAGACTGTAAAGAATGTTTCTAAATAAGTATTAACTTTGCCAGGGATTAAATGGATTTAGAACATTACTTATTAAATATTGAGGATTATTGATGGATCTATTAGCTCTGATTTCTCTCTACGGCGGATTAAGCCACATATTTTTCTTTCCCTCTGCCGTGAAAATAAAGTTGACGTCTGTTTATGAAGCTGGAGTTTTTAAACAGTTGTTGGATGAAGTAGCTCCTCGGTGAGAGCAGGAGTTTGATGCCGCAGTGACTAACCCCTCCTGATTGATGGATTACGGTCTCTGCAGCGAGCTCATAAATATCCCGAGGTGATTCAGTGGCGTCAGGACTCACGTTTCCAAAGAAACGCAGCAAAAACACTTCAAATCAACGCTGACTAATCAACGCTCACTTCAGCTGGAGCAACGCCAGGCGCTGGGGCCTGTGATGTCACCATGGAAAACAATGAGTCTGACTGACGGCTGTTGAGCAAGGCAGCGGCAGAGGAACTGCAGTGCCGTTTACACAAGCTAATTATTAGCACTGTTAATGAAGTATCTCAGAAACTCAGTTACCCATGATGCACTGCTCCCCTTCCTCAGTTACCCATGATGCCTTGCTCCCTGTCCTCAGTTTCCCATGATGCCTTGCTCCCTCTCCTCAGTTTCCCATGATGCCCTCCTCAGTTACCCATGATGTCCTTCTCCCCTTCCTCAGTTACCCATGATGCCCTTCTCCCCTTCCTCAGTTACCCATGATGCCCTCCTCCCTCTCCTCCCCCTCCTCAATTATCCATGATGCCCCCCCCCCTCCTCAGTTACCCATGATGCCCTCCTCCCTCTCCTCCCCCTCCTCAGATACACATGATACCCTCCTCCCCCTCTTCAGTTACCCATGATGCCCTCCTCCCTCTCCTCAGTTACCCATGATGCCCTCCTCCCTCTCCTCAGCTACCCATGATGCCCTCCTCCCTCTCCTCCCTCTCCTCCCTCTCCTCCCTCTCCTCAGTTACCCATGATGCCCTCCTCCCTGTCCTCCCTCTCCTCCCTCTCCTCAGTTACCCATGATGCCCTCCTCCCTCTCCTCCCCCTCCTCAGTTTCCCATGATGCCCTCCTCCCTCTCCTCAGTTACCCATGATGCCCTCCTCCCTCTCCTCAGGTTCCCAGGATGCCCTCCTCCTCCTCCACCCCCCCCCCCCCCCCCCCCCCCTCAGTGTCCCAGGATGCCTACCTGTGTCTCGGTGAGGCAGAGTGTGCTGGCCAGCTGCTTCCTCTCGGCTCCGACCACGTAGTGATTCTTCTCGAAGGCTCGCTCCAGACGCAGCAGCTGCGACGGAGAGAACGCCGTCCGGATCCGTTTGGGTTTCCTGGAGAACGGGCCGTGCAGCAGCATGTTCTCCGGACTGCAGTCGTCCCCTGAACACAACACAACCATAACACACTGAGACAGGCAGCAGTGGCAGAAACATCGTTCAAAAGCTCACTGAAGTAAAAGTGTTATTTGTCCATTAAAGTTCAATAAAACTTAAAGCAAACGAATAAATAAACACACAAACAAATTAGATCAAATTATACTTTGAGTTGTTCCTATTCCATAATGGTTTGTTATTTGAGTTTTTCCATTTACATGTATTTATGTATAGATTTCTATGACTGCATTGTTTTATTGCCTTGTTTTAAAGTTGACTTTATTTGCCTTTGTATTTACCTCTTCATCCCTCCATATTAATCTTTACGTTTCCCTTTTTTATTTATTTTACATTTTTATTCCCTTCATTTTTACCAAAAAACATGCAGTGAGAAGATGAACTGTAGCATGGCATGAGACAGGAAGAGACTGTGTGTGTGTGTGTGTGTCTCCGTCTGTCTGTCTGTCTGTCTGTCTGTCTGTCTGTCTGTCTGTCTGTCTGTCTGTCTGTCTGTCTGTCTGTCTGTCTGTCTGTCTGTCTGTCTGTCTGTCTGTCTGTACACGCGTGTTGTTTGCAGTAGTATTTCTGGTTAATCTGTGTGTGTGTGTGTGTGTGTGTGTGTGTGTGGGGGGATCTGCTGTTACACCGCAGACTAAAGTCTGACTCATTTTACCACACATGATGACATAATTGCTTAACTGAGTAAAAAAAAAGAAAGAAGCCCCGTCATGTTTTCTCCTCAGGAAAATTAAATATACATTTAAAAGATAAATATTTCTCATGAGTTATTTATTGATTTACCTTTGGTGACTTTTAAGATGATTATTTATCATATTATTTGTTACAATTTCTTGCATTTATTATATTTTCCTGCATTTTTTGATATAAAATACATCAGAGTCAAAACATGTTGTCAATTATCTGATCAAGCTTTCATTATTTCCATTATTATTATTTGAAATTCCTAGTTTTTTTTTCGTGGTAATTCACTATACATTTATTATATGTATTAGAATATGCTTTGGTTTTAAACAAAAGAAGGATGTGCTTTTTTGTATCGAAGAGAACTGATCTGAATGATGAAAATAAGGCAACATCAAAATGTTTCTCGGGTTATTAAATGCATTAAATAAATCAGGAATACATTTTTTGACTCTGCTTTGTTTAATTGAATTAACTTAGATTTAATTTGACAGCAATAAAAGACAATAAATGTGTTCCTGTTTTCCCCCTGCGCTAACACAAAGAACGTGCATTAACTCCTCAAATTTGCATACCTGAGAAAATGTCCCAGCTAAAACACGAGTGAAACATAATCCGCAGGTCTTTATAAGAGAACAATTTTCCATGCGGTTCGTCTAATTTTCCTTTAGTGTTTCAGGGATCTGATTTTTCATCGCAGTAGCAAGAAGCTAATTTGTTTATCGGACGCGTCGCCGTGCCGTAAATGTGTCGGTAAAAAAACAAACGTTGAGTTTCTCTTTGAATCCAAACCCACATCTGATTTTAATTCTCTTCATCTTTCACAATAACATTTTACATAAAAACAAATCCGTGCACGAGTGAAAAGAGTCGCCGTCGCCGCCGTCACGCCGCACGCAAAAGACTCGGTTAGCCGGCGGCTTCGAGGTGGCGAGCGAGACAATGATGGCGTGCAAACCGAGATGAAGGGCGATTCGCTCTCACGCCTTTTAGCCAACGTTAGCATCTGAGGATTTAATTCATATGCAAAGTCGCAGACGGGAGCCACGGCTTTTGCTAATGTGACGGTTGATTTCTGTTGAGGGTCAAACAACCCGAGGCGCTGCTTTAATGTAAAATTGGTATCGAGTTACCAAGGTTTAGCAAGAGCGAGGCAGCGAATGCACTGAACAACCAATCATACAAACTGCTTATCGAAAAGTTTACGCATCAAACTAAAAGAGACTTATTACAGAAATAGACAGGATTGAACTCTAAACGTCTTAAAATAAACATTTCACTTTAGCGTTGAACTTTAGCTAGGGCTAGCATTCATGCACTGCTGAACTCAAAACAGGTTTCAACTGTTTTTATTATTTAGTCGAAATATTTTCCATCTTATGTTAAGCATTTTATTTATTCCACTTTTGTCAATGTTACGATGCTTTTTTAGGGTATTTTTCTCCTATGTGTATCCAAACACATGCAAAATGTTGTATATTTTGCTCAGATTTTAATTTGTATTTTGTTTATTTTTCTATTTGTAATTGATTGTATTCTGCTTTGCACATTACTCTGAAAAGGTTGCACATATCTGCAAAAATAAAACCACTTCTTAAAGTGTTTTTAAAGTAATTTGCCATATTTAATGATGATGTTCTTCCTTATATATTTTTGTTTTGTATTTTATAATTATATGTCATTATGATGTTTTACAATATTTCATTTTTTAAATGATTCTTCTATATTTTTATTTCCCTTTCTGAGTTCCTGAATGCACCATTTTCACTTAAAGGTTATTCCTTTTTTTATGTGAAAATCTAGAGCCATTGTCTTGATTCTGATTCATCCTGAAACGACTTTGCTCCTAAAGAGGAAACGATAAAGAGTTTAAACCGTGCTTTTAGAGCGGTCTGTAATGACCTGTAGTTAGAAGGTCTAAACAGCGGATAATGACACCATGCAGCAGTAATGACAGAAGAGACTCCTTCACAACAAAAACAACAACAACACGACAAAAAACGCTTTCGACCTCAGGAAACTAAAACAGCTGCAGAGGTCCATGACCAAACTCTTTTTGGCACAGATTTTCTCGTTTACTTAAAACCCAAAAGATAATCACAATATCAATATTTCCCTTTCTGCTCCACTGAACATGTTTGAATGACTGTGATTAACATGTCTCATGCGTTCATCTGGACAACCTCCAAACATCTTTGGAGACTTTGAATTTTGTGATGATAATGCCTGAATTGTGTGTTTGGGAAAGATGTGAGAATATATCCAAAATGTGTGTAAATATAGAAAGAAAGGGTCCAGGAAAGTCAGAACATTTTGTGAATGTGAAAAGGTTTGAAAAAAAGCAGCAAAGACATTTAAGAAAATATTTCTGATTATAATTGAAAGTTACATTCTTAGAGTTCGACTGAAGTTGTTGTTGTGAAACTTTTGTGCAAAAATGTGCAACAAATCTGCAAAATATCTGGAAAAAGTTTTTAAAAATCCTTGTAAAATCTGTGAAAACATGTCTCTAAAACAGGCCTGGAAAAGCCTTGAATGCAGCAGGTTGAAGAAACATACATCCTGAAGCAGGTTGAGAAACAAGATGTGATAACAAGCAGCTGACTCGTTTACCCCGTTTGCTTATTTACACAAAACTAAATTATAAAAAGCAGGAACATTGATTCTGTAACTTCACAAGTTAAGATGTAAGTCATATTTTCCTGTCTCCATAGGATGTAACAACTGTAGTGTGCTCATTACTGTGTGTGTGTGTGTGTGTGTGTGTGTGTGTGTGTGTGTGTGTGTGTGTGTGTGTGTGTGTGTGTGTGTGTGTGTGTGTGTGTGTGTGTAGGACGTACACAAAACACATCATAATGGAAGACTTTAAAAAGGAAGAGGAGGCAGATGGCACATCCGGATCCCCTGGTACTGACAACAAGTCCAGACCTGTAGGTGTGTGTGTGTGTGTGTGTGTGTGTGTGTGTGTGTGTGTGTGTGTGTGTGTGTGTGTGTGTGTGTGTGTGTGTGTGTGTGTGTGTGTTTTAGTGCTTTACATTTAAAGAAAGACATCACTTAAACAGCAGGACAAGAAGACGCAGCAAAATAGAAGTGAATAAAAAATCTGCTGCAGGTCAAACCAATAATAATAATACTAATAAATAATGTATTCAACAACATTCAGCATCCAGCCTGATGTTCTACTGCTATTGGTAACAAATAAGTTAGAAAATAAGAGACAGAATGATGAAAGATGTAACAGGAACACAACTCTTGACCTTCATTGACAGCTAGATTGTCCAGTCAGTGTGTGTGATGTGACTGACGGTGTCAATAAAGCTTGCTTGAATTGAGCCGCTGTGTAAACTGATAATAATTGAGTTATTTATTCAAAACTGAATCCTGAAGCTGCAGGGAGAAACAATCAAGTCACTGTAAAGCTTCTGATTCAGACGTGTCTCCTTCATTTAATAGGACATTTGACGTCGTTGAGTCTGATGAGTTTTAAGAAAGATATTCTCGCACACCGAGAGGTCAACAATCCGAGGTGTTAAAAGATGCATAAAAAAAGAGATTACAAACCAAACAAAGAGGGGTTTTAAATACATATATTATAAAGACTCAGCCACTAAATGTCCTTAATAGAACACACCGCAGAAGTATCTCTTCAGGGATATAACGATCAATGAAATAAAACAAGCTCTTTCAGGGTTAAGCTCGGCCTGAAAGAAATGTCTGTTTTTTTTGCCGTCTTCAAAACTTCTGATTGAAAGTCATTTCTCAAAAATGTAGGAATATTGAAACAAAGCTGGTGGTTTCAGAAAGAGACATTTAGATGGATCGTGAACTCGAAAGTCACAAGTCTAAATAAAAAGCAGCAAATATAAAACAAATCTTACAGAATTCAATATCTGAAATATTGGCTTCAAGCATTTCAAATTGATCATTTGTTTACATTTGAATTCATTAGGGTTAGTGAATGAAGTCTGGTCATTTACAAAAAGGAATTCTGATGAATTGAGAGGATGACAGTAAGAGATCAGAAAAAAACAAACAAATCTGAAATGATTTATAAGTCTGAAAGAAGCAGGTCTCATCTTTGTGCATCTTTCAAAATAACTCAGATCAAAAGTTAGGATAACAAAATGCATAGACTTAGTGTTTCATCAGCTTTGAATAAGGCTTTCATTCCTCTTATTACTACGCGAAATGCATGCTTATATTGTAATACAGTTGTCTCGTGATGCAGAGCAAATAAAGAGGAGACTGCATTTGGCAAAGGGAAGTCACCTGCATATAAATCAGACTCACAGGTCAAAGGTCCTCGAACATTTCACCTCACTAACACATAGATTTTGAACACAACACAAGAGAGGATTATTTTCTTACTAAAGAAGTTGAAATACTTTTTATTTAATAACAGAAATGTGTGATTCAGCGGAAGGCTTACATTAAATATATGTTTTATTTACATTTATTTAAAATATGATTTATTTTTACTAGTTTACTGGATTTGTTTCAAAATACTTTCCGTTATTGTTGACATTCTTATTCAATGTAAGTATAATCTGGGCTGCTTTGGTATACATTTTACTGTTTGTAAATCTTTGTTAACAATAAAGTTTTCGAATTATCCTTTTTTTTTTTTACCGTCCTCTCTGCAGGATCGCGACCCACATGTTGAGAAACGTGTCAATTGATTTTAATGTATTACCTTCACCGAATTATAATCTTCTAATCTGAAGAAATAAGAAACATAATCCCACAAAAAGGTTTATATTATTTGATTTACGTTGTTTTTGGTTCTTTTCTGCAGCTGCTTCGACGCTAAAACTCCGCTGCTTCACTTAAGACAGGTAGGCTACCCACTGTTTATTAGGATATAAATCAAATGACTTTATAATTATAATAAAGACAACACGGGGTTTTGAGGCTGAGAAATCCGCAAAACCGGAAGACTCTCATTGAATTGTTCGGTTCATTCTTTATTTCATTATAAATAACTCTCAGTTTTCAATTCTGATTCAAAACACAACTTCGCTTAAAATGAAATCGCCTCTTTTAGATTATTCAAGTTGTTCTTTGCACTATAATAAAAGTAAAAAGGCCCTGAAGGTCCAAATACCCGGTGGGTTTTAAAAACGAGTTAAACATCTCCGATCATTTTGTAGTAAAATCCAAAAGAAGTTCTCTTTTGTAATTTGATCTTCTCTGTTTGTTTTAAACGCAGTCTGTGGTTGTTAACGTTATTCAAATGAATTCACTTTGTATAAAATGTCTCGTATTTATTTATATTTAAGCTGTTTTTTGTATTTTAATGACAATAAAAATAAGTTAAAATTCCCGTGGGTTTAAAAATCGAGTTAAAGACCGAAATATTTGATTTGATTAAATTACGACGCGAAGATTGAGTGCATTTGTATATCTATCTAAAACGATGACTGAGGACATATTTGAACTATCTACTTTCAAAACTCCGTTAAATTTAGATTAAATAAAGAAAAACAAGCTCTTTGAAATCATCAGACACTTTGTCCTCGGACGTTATGTCTTCTTCATTCAATAGGAGAGTTGAATGGTGAGTTTGGAGACTTTCATTAAATACAAAATCGTTAAATAAAATATGAGATGAAATAAGCTTTTAATTGACCTTAATATATGATTTAGCTTCATCACGGAGCACACTTCTGCTTTCTTATTCAATGTTTTTAATATTTCACAAGAATACAAAACCGTTTTTCTTATTTATAGGTCGTAAAATACAATTAGCAAAAACAAGAGTCTAAGTATAAAGAGAGGCAAGTGTCCTGTAGGATGTAAATACTACTAATCATGTTCATTTAAATCCTTAAATGAGATGATTCATTGTTTTAAAATGACTCACAATGTGGGGGTGTTTACGAGGGAGCAAAACAGCAAATGAATATTTTTTTCTAAAATTAGTATTTCTAATATTTTGAGAGGAAAAGCAATTAAAACTCTGAATATAAAGAAAGGAAAAAACACTCATCTGATTTCTTAAGTGTGCAGATAAAGACTTGGGCTGATGGCACATGGTCTAACAACAGATCAATAAAAAAACATCAATTATTATAATTAATTATTATTACTACAAAAAGTGCAAACACTTCAAAATCAGTTTTTCTGTAAGTTAAACAAAAAAGGAAACGAAAATAAAATAATAATAATAATAATAATAATAATAATAATGATAATAATAATAATAATAATAAAGCAGGACATTTAGGAAATTTTAAAAACAATAAAAATGAAATACAAATTAACATAGACAAACCATAGGGGTCCTAACATTAAAAAAACATCAACAAGCACCAAAAACACACACACACACACACACACACACACACACACACACACACACACACACACACACACACACACACACACACACACACAATATAAGCTAAAAGAAATGGACAAAGTTATTGAAAACACTGAAATAAATATCTGATTGCACAAACATAAATAGAGATATCTAATCATAATAGTTATAATAGCAAAAACAAATAATAAAAACACTAATTGAATTGAAAGTTATTGTCTGATAATTATTATAATTATTAAAACACAAACTGACAAAAATACGCAGATTAAAAAAAAGGTTAGAACATGTATGAGCCTATAAAGCCAGGAAACCTGTGACTGAAATAAAGCTGCCTGAATTCATAAAACAAAACACCAAAATGCACAAACATTTAACCTCGAAAATGAAAAAATAATAGGAGAAAAAGAAGCGAAATTAGAACATAAAATAAATGCAAACGAAGATCCCCTGAATGCATGAACATAAATAAACACATTTAAATAATTAAAGCCATTAAAAGGTAATGAAGAGGGCTCACCTTGGAAGCGGTGGCCCAGGTACCGGCTCCGCAGCACCCAGGGGTAGAAGCCCAGCTCCCGGTGCTGCCCGGGCCCGAAGAAGCTCTGCGCCGGGATCTGCAGCGGGTGCAGCGGCAGCCCTCCCCCGGGGCTCTGCGTGTGTGTGTCCGGGTGCAGCCCCATGTCCGGACCGGAGGATCCGTACAGGGAAGAAGAAGAAGAGGTCCTCCCCGGGAAACAGGAGCCGAACACCCCGGGGTGCAGGGAGTCCGGGAAGCGGAGCGCCGTTGGCCGGATGGGCTCATCTCCTCCTCCGCCGCTCACCTCCTTCCCCACCAGGGACTCTATGGTGAAGCACTTCTTGGTGTTTCCGTGATGGAACATTTTAAAGATGAAGACGTGAACAATTCTCAGATTCCCAGGTTCTCCATATCTCCTCCTGTGCGTAAAAAGTAACCCAAAAAATCCTCAAGTTTCCCCACACCTGCGTGTCCGGGGCGGCGTCTCTCTCTCTCTCTCTGTGTCTGTGTGTGCAGGTGATAAAAAAAAAACCAAACTTCCTCCAGAAGTCTCTGTTCAGTGCATCGGGGATCCTGGGAGCTGCAGCCGGGTTTGAGGTGCAGGGCGGCGGGCAGCGGGGCTCTGATGTGTCGGTGTCTCCTCCTCACATGCTGCAGACTGAAGCGGGAGAGTGTGTCTGTCTCTCCGCTCCGGGAGAGGGAGATACCTGCCCTGCCCTCCCTGCCGGAGGTGCGCCGGGCATGCGCAGTGTAGACCTCTCCAACAGCCATTTTGTGGAGGAGGGGGCTGTGGGGGGTGTGGGGGGGGTAGAAGGATAGAGTGACGATGAGTGACAGTTATGATCAGAGGGAGATTAAACAAATTATGATGGTTGTCTTTCTGACTAAATATCCTTATATCTGAATATATATACACATTATTATTATTGTTATTATTATTATTATTATTATTATTGTTATTGTTATTGTTATTATTATTATTATTATTATTATTATTATTGTTATTATTTATTTAAAACGTATTATTACTATTTCATATTTTTTAAAATTATAAACTGCATTTGACTATTTTTTAATTTATAAATTTTCTTATTAAATGTATTTTTATATATAATAATGACATATTTTGTATTTCTATATTATGATAGAGTAATAACAAAGCTTGAATACTACTAAAATCCTTTTGTAGTCTAAACAGGAAAAGATGCCTTTAGCTCAGCAAATGTGTGTGTGTGTGTGTGTGTGTGTGTGTGTGTGTGTGTGTGTGTGTGTGTGTGTGTGTGTCTCTGCTGAGCGACAGGTCAATTGAAACAGAACAAGACAATTGACCCCGGGGTCAAAGGTCAGAGGAAACCTCCCTGTTATCTGTTTCTCTCTCAGGGTGTTAACCTCAGCTCTCGTTTCCTAAAGACAATCCACAAATCAAAACACCTGTCAGTCAACATCACTTTACTTTATTATTATTATTTCTTTTCATCTTATAATATCAAGTACTGTTTTATTTTTTAGAAGTTAATGGTATGTTTCTTTTATTTTGTTATTTTTATTCTATCATTTTTTCAAAGGCACGTTACACTATAAAGGAACTACAGCACGGTCACACGACTTCACGTCACCACCGCTAATCTAAAGGCGGGTAATGTTGGGCATGATGACGTTTAGTCGTCTCATTTAGACATTTGTTTGTATTTACTGAAGTATCTTATGACGTAGAATAAAAATCTCTTCATCTTGTGTTAACCTTATTTCAGGCTAACAACCAAAACAACATTTAAAAAAAACATAGACTTCGAGACTAGGGAAGCTAAAATGCTGACTCATGTCCAGATTTTAGGACTCATTCCTGCACCACATGGCCCTTAAGTTAATTCCCACCTGCTGCATGACACCATGAGATTATATTTACCTTTCATCGTTAGAATAAAGTCATTTCGACGTCACGCTCGGCCTTCGTGCGCAGCTTTTGGACCTGGAGGACAAATGGCATCTCATTGAGGGGCCTCTAATTGTGGCCCGGGGACACCGCACAAAGCCCTCCCGCCTCCATCCACAATGGGCTGCCCTGCGGAGGCCCGTGTGAATCGTGGAGCCCCATCCTGCCCCCCCCTACACTACATGTTAATTAATAGGCCTTTCTGGCAGAGTTGGACCCTGCTCAGCTTTGGTTGAAGGCGGCCATTAGCATCTATTAATTTAGCCTCTGGCGTTTTATCCGCGGGCCTGAAAGAGGGAATTAAGTGGTGTGAGTTTTGGTGAGGGGTGTGAGGCTGAGTTAAAATGTGATTATTGCCCCGAGCCAGCTAACTGTGGCTAAGCCCTCTTGAAAGTGAAGGGGCGACTCCTCTCATTAGCACCCAACAAGGGAAAGATATTAACAGGAAGTAGCAGCAAATTTTACCTTTTCCCCCCCTAACAACTTCTCTTTATGTGCCACATGAAAAGGGCATTTAAAAATGTGAAAGAGGGGAAAGTGGAGCGTGACGGCCTCAGGGATGATACTGTAGTGCAGAAGATCGACTCACATGATTCTCTTTTGGTTTCTTAAAAAGATATATGGATTTTATCGGGGCAGCTGCAGGGACATGGCTGCAGATTTGCTCTTCATTTCTGCAGGATGTTTGAGGTTTCTGCCCGAAAAAGATGCAAAGAAACTACAGAAAACAAAGCAGAAATAAAATGATGAGTACTACCAACTCTATGGAGTGTTTAACGTCCTTCTAAATCTTCTAAACCAGCATTCCTCCAACTTCTTTCAATAATGTACCCACTTTGAAATATTTGGATTCAGAAAACACTGCGGTGGCCGACAGGTGCAAACGCGCGGCAACTTCAGAAAAGGATGCAAAGCACATGGAAATTAAGAAACATAATCAGCAGCTTCACTAAACATTGGCAGCGTTTACTAAAAGCATAAATGAAACGCTGCAAGAAGCTCAAAACAGAAACGGGGACACTAAAAAGTGACGCACACAGCTAGGAGCGGAGCGCTTGGTGGCGTTCAGGGATATAAAACTGGCCAGCTGTCTGTTGAAACGTATCTGGACTTTAAGTTTTACCGTCTTATTTTAACAATGTGATCGCATGATTCCTTCAGATATTATAACATATGACTTAACGACACAAATTGACCACAAGGAGGTGTAAAGTATACAGTATGTCCACTATAATCTCTACAGTAGTCGGCTATTGTTCGGCGTCTTCAGACACTTGTTAGCACTTCTCAAATTCACCAGAGGGGAATTTACTGACACATTTTATGCCGTAGAACAAACCGTGAACATGTCTTCATTTTTTTCAGGCTAACAACCAAAAACATGTTCAAAAATCCATTGACAATGATCAATGCTGACTAATTTCTGGATATTTATTTGAGACATTTAAATCCTCCAGACATTTGATTGACAGCTCTTTATCTCGGTATCTATAAACCGCCTGTTCTTCTCCCTCTCAGCTTCAGGTGTGTCCAGGTGGCTGTGAAGTGTCATGGGAACACTGTGACATGACAGAAGAGGCTGTGACCCATGGCTAACACACACACACACACACACACACACACACACACACACACACACACACACACACACACACACACACACACACACACACACACACACACACACACACACACACACACACACACAGTCTCAGCTTGTCAAACTTGCCACTGACACACTGATCCCTTTACATCCGCTCAGCGCTTCACACTCACACCTTTTACCTGCAGTACACACACACACACACACACACACACACACACACACACACACACACACACACACACACACACACACACACACACACACACACACACACACACACACACACACACACACACACACACACACACACACACACAACAAAGCGTAGTCTATATAAGAACCCCTCCTCCCTCCCCTGTGATGGTTTAAACCCTTTGTAATCGTAGTTAAGATGAAGATGAATCTTCTGATCTTCATCTGATCTTGAATTAGATGAAGATCAGCTTTCAATTCTTGGGGTCCCTGTACCCCCACTTGGGAGCAACTGATGGTTAGTTAAATGTTGATATAAGGTTGACAGGTGGCAGCAACACGCGCACACTGTCCTCTGCCGCCCTCTACTGGTCTAACTGGAGAACTACACCTTTCTCCATTTCTTTACAAACATTTTTATTTTGTTGAGACGTTTCTCCAGACTCCAAAATATTTCTAAGGTTATATTGATTCTGTCACTTTCAATCAAATAAACATCCTTTAGTAGAACTTTAAAGGCAATCTGGTTTTGTAAAGTTCTCTGTGACTTACTTGTGTATATACTTACCTGGCAGGGGAGATACCATGATCACGAAGGTGGCTCACCCAGGGCGAGGCTCGGCCATTGCTGACCCTTGCGAATTCCCCAAATGTGGGAATCTCGACTGCATAATTTGTGGTAGTGGGGGACTGCGTTCGCACTCTCCCCTGATTTTTTTTTTTTTTTGTACAGCAGTGGCTCAGTCATTAGGGGCTTGGACTGGGAATCGTAGGGTCGCCGGTTCAAGTCCCCATACAGACATGAAATATGGAAGGTGGACTGCTACTTGGAGAGGTCCCAGTTCACCTCCTAGGCCCTGCTGTGGTGCCCTTGAGCAAGGCACCGGACACCTCCAAATCCCCCCTCCCCATTGCTCCCCGGGTGCTGCACAATAGCTGCCCACTGCTCCTAGTACTAGGATGGGTTAAATGCAGAGGACCAGTTTCACTGTGTGTGCTCTGCTGTGTGCATGTATGTGACAATAAAGAGGGTTCCATCCTCTGATTCTATCTTCTACGTGTATTATTATAATTGTTAGTATTCATTGGTCATTTTGTTTTGGGTTTGGATTCAAGAGCTTTTTAATGGAGAAAATGTTGTTTGGGTTATATATCTAAAAATCCTTTTAAGTACATTTCCTCAACCTTTATAAAACATGTACTTTTACTCTGAATAGTTTAACTACATTTTCCTTATCGTACTTAAATACTTTTCCTTAATTACCATTCTCCATGTGGTGCTTTTACTTGAAATTGAGTATTTTTACAGTGTGGTTTAAGTACTTATACTCATAAATTAAAAACGGGAACAGGAAGTGGTGAAATGTTAAGTCTCTTTCTGTTTTTAGGACTCCTTTAGGATTACTCCTCAACTCTACATATGGTTTTATGACAAAGAAATGTGTAAAAGACAAGAAAAACCATTCAATAAACAAAAGGAGAATCAACCATTGTGTTCTGCAGGCCTGTTTGGCAAAAAAGTGTCAATGCAGCACTTTTTTTTAAAAGAAAAAGAGGTTAAAAAGATGCAAAAGGATTCCTGAAGAGAAATAAAGCATGATGATTTGGTGACTATTTACATCGTTGATGTGTTTTATGGTTATGACAGAATAAAACTCCTAATAATCAGTTTTAGTTGCAGCTTTTTATTTAGTCAAGCGAAGAAAAAAAACAACAAACAGCTGGAATTAAATCCAACTCAGAAAAGATTAGTTTTAACAAGGAAGTAGCACAAAAAAAGTACCTGTACAACATGTGAAAATCTCTCTTATACAAACCCCGGTAAAATACTGGTCAAAGTGCTAGTGCATAAGGAGAAAGAGCTGTCAAAATACTGACGTGTTTTTTTGGCAATACAAACGTAACATCCCATAAATGCATTGTCAAGTTAACAGAAAGGAAAAATACAAAAACAGAGCAATAGATTTCACATCTTTAAAAAGGTATATATGACAGTTATCAAACTTAAAGGCAAAACCTGTACAGCGATTATTGTTGGGTGACAGTAAAAAAAACCTCGATGACTGTCAATGATTAACTCAGATTGAGATTCCAGTGAAACCAGCAATTAAAATTACATTGATCTCTGTATAAATGCTGTTAAAAATGGATGCATGAAAGTGAAAACACCGAAAAGAAAACCGCGCTTCATTGTTTGGCTGCTAACAGTGTTCGAAGAAACAAAGCTAGCTAAAAGATCAAAATGGCGGAAGCGATCAAATATGCTGAGTCACTTAGCAAAATTAGCCTTTAGCTGTAGAATTGAATGCAGCTGTCTGACAGGAGTCATCTAGTTAAACTGAGAGTCTGGTTTATGACTGAGCTAATGAGCTTGTTAGCTAAAAACCCAGCTTACTCATGCCAGACTGATAATGGCAAGCTAGCATATATTAGTTAGCTAACAAGCTAACAGTAGCTTGCCAAATAGCCCGCTATGAGTTAACTGCATCAACAAACCCTAGTGCTAGGATTTGAGGCTAAAACACACACACTGAGACACACAAAGCTGTTTGATGGTGAAAACAACACTGTGATTCTAAGATTTCCACTAGAAGAGCTAAAAATTAAATTGAACTTAAGGTGTGCTTGAGCTGAAATGTGCACTAAATGCTAACGTGCCAATGGTCAACATGCATTTGACCACGTAATGGATGTTAACAAGGTGGGATTTAGCGTCCAACCTTTAGTCTGCAATGTTTTCTTAATTCTCAAACTCACAAGGTTTCCAAAGGATTTGTTCTGGAGGCGTTTTTTTCTGCAGCGTCGTAGCTTCAAATAAAACGAAGAAAACGAGTCTGCATTTATGAGCATTCATTGCGGGAGCAAAACACTAATTTAAAAGAGTTATCATGAGGTTTCATTAAGAGTACTTCTTTTACTAAATAAAACAATCTGTGCTTACGGGGTAAAGAATGGTAGCCCTCCAAGTGAAATGCTAACATGCTAACGGTAGCTTGCTAAAAGTAACACGTTTCCACTTCTGACGGGAGAAGTATTTTAGCAAGTTCAAATGCTAACGTTTGCCAAAATCTCAACGTACAGGAAATCTCACAGGGGTTTTTCATTTGTTCTAGAGGTATACACTGAAGTATGGGTTATACCTGCTAAACCTGCTTGTAGAATTGAATCAATAACAAAAGTTAACATCATTATGAGTCTCATAAAACAATTTAAAAGCCCCAAAATATAAACAGGGTCAATGGCCAGCTCCTGAATACCATGTATATACATTTGACACTGAAAGTGAAGTGGTGTCTTCCCTTAACAGCAGCAATGAACAGCTAACTTTACATTAAAATGCATCAGTCGACTCCAGCAACATCAATATGTGATAAAGTTGTGACAACCTAAAGCAAGGCACCAACAGGAAATGAGTAAAAGCTAAGAGACTAGAATAAAAGACAAGATTTGGCATCTGGTTCGAACAAAACTCGGGAAATAGGTTCAGCACAGTTCCGCTTAGTTTAGTTTGATGACAAGTTTGTGAATCCTCAAGGTTTACTTGAACTGTGAGAAGAAATCCAGGAATATAGATTGCATTTTTTTAGATTTTGAGTGAGAGTAACACATTTGGGTAAATTCCGGAAAGCCTATCAGCTCTACAGAATTAGCCCATAATAGTCTAGAGACTAGATTCTGTATTTAAACATTCAACTATTTATGGTATGAACAATAACGTTGCTCCTGTATTTATGCCCAAATTATGTTACTTGAATGTTGATAGAGCAGCTAAAAGGTCAGGAAAGCATTGCCGTGATGTCCCAAACTCCATTCACAAAACAAGCATTTTAAATGTTGGAAAGACCTGATAGAGCACGAGTACAGACTTTTTACAAATTGGTGTCATTATGAAGTTATTCCAGCATGCTTTTCATCTATTAATTGCCATAAATGCAAACCAATATCTGTTTATTTTGGGTTTAAATAATCAGATATAACTGCAGTAATTAACTTCAGACAAACATTAAAAGGTCCTTCTTTGAAATCAGAGGGAAACCTGACAGGGTATACTATAAATCACAGGATCTCCAGGATGCTTATTGACACCCTCCTCATCACAACGCCCTCGAACGGACACTGAGCTCTGATCCGAGTACCGAACAGCCCGTTCATACCGTTCCCACAGCTCTGCCAGCTCACCAGCGGTCCGTCTGTGTCAGAGTGACTGTTTACGAACGCACCTGCAGGTAAAGTGGCTCCCGGAGTTTGACCGTCATCCCGTAGCGGCGGAGTTTAGCCGACAGACAGGACGACTCTGGCACACAGCTCGCGCATCATTAAAAAAATAACACCCTGCAATAAAAGATATTGTTACTATGACAAGTTTGCATCCCTGCTGCATGAAGCGACGCCGGGGATCATCTGGGCGCGATCTCCTGCATCATGACGGGCAGGTGGATGGTGGGACACGAGTCTCTGTGCCTCAGTTTGAACATGAGCTGCTCTTTCTCCTGAGAAAGGTTCTGGTTAATCACCGCCTGCCTCTCCAGCGTCACCTTCACGTCCTGCTGCTCCTTCGATAGCTGCCTGCAAGACAGCAAAGAGGGATTAGAGAGAGATGTATTCATTTCCTTGGTTGCAAATTAAACTACGGATAGATTAAAGAATATATAAGCAAATAAATAACATTAAAAATATATATTAATGCGTGAATAAATAAATAAATAGGCAAATCAATGTTTTAATATATTAATTAAAAAGAAAACACAAATAATTTCACACTTTTTATATTTAATATCGAATTTAATTGTTTTGAACTATTCATTTGTGGCTCCGATGACTTAATGTTTATTTATCCCTTTAAAAATAATATAAACAAATAAATACAATATAAATGAACCCACATATAATTTTTTAAACAGGATTTAATCTTTGTAGTTGTTATGGTGCAGGTGTCTTCTGTCCTGCAGGGGGCGCCACATTAAAGAAAATGCGTTCATGTGTATGAAGAAAAAGTAAGAGCTATCCAATATTTCTGGGTTGCATTTTCCTTACATCTAAGCAATGCGTTTGGGAATAAATACGTACGGATAAATACACCTTTATAAATATTATAACTGTTACTACTTACTGAATGAAGGTCTGGCAGTTATCTATCCGGACCCTCAGGTCCTCGTTCTGCTGCAGGACGTTGATGATCTGATCCTCCAGAGCCAGATTCTTCTCCACCTGAATATCAAGGAGGAGGAGGAGGAGGATGATGATGATGACGATGAGAAGAAGATGATTTAGAAATCATTTAGGTGATGTAATTATTTTATATGTATTACTTACACTTCTCCATGCCACATTGTGTTATTTTTAATGTGGTTTTTATATGAATATTCATCTAGCTCCTTTTTACAATCATTTGAATAGGGGCATAAACACATAAAATAAATGGTATTCTCATTGTTCTTTTTTATATAAAAATACCTTCAAAGACTATTAAAAAAGAAGGAAATACAAATATAGAGATTTTACTGTTGCATTTAATAATCGAAGTGAATATCTTGGTGTTTCCGACTGACTTAAAAAGCATTAATTGTGAGGGATAAATAGAATCACTATATTTTTCCTACCAGATCTTCCATCTGCAGCAGCTTCCTGGTCTGATCCTGCACACGCTCACTCTTCATCTCGATCACAAACAGCAGAGACTCCTGCTCGGACTCCCAGAATGCACCAGGGCTGCCATGGGCCTGGAGGGAAACAATAAAGTACATGAAGGACAAACACATTTTGTATTCCCTTTAATACGTAATGTGTTACATAGTTTAATATTAAAAAATATTATTATTTAATAATAAATCTCTCTCTATATATTTAATATTTATCATGTAAAACACATTTTTACATTTAATGTTAATTTAACTATAAATATTTATATATTTGAAATAATATTTAACCATCTTTCTATACTTTTGATAAATTGCTGTAAAGGTTGTTACGGTGCAGGTATATGTTGTCCAGCAGGTGGCGCCACTTAAATGCTTAATTTATCATTGCAAAGAGAAAGTCATGAAGTCACACTTGAACTCTACTGCACTGCTTAAAACTTTTACATTAGTAGTTTTAGTAACTTGCATATGTAACAACTACAACAAAGATGGCGTCATACCTTTATGTTCCTCTGCAGGTCTTTCTTGAACGTTGACTCTGCCACCCTCCTCCTCAGCTCGTTATAAGCATGCAGTTCTGCAGAAAGCTGGTCCACTTTACCCTGCAGTCACAGGAGGAAATACCATATACAATCATGATAATAAAGAATTACTTTACAGAGAAAATACATATTAAATATATACATATCCTCTGCTTTAGTGCAGGTACAAATAAAAAAGGTGTTTTCTTTTTACCTTGAGGATGTTTTCTGCAGCCTGAAATGTTTCAGTCAGTTCAGTTTTCTCTTCTTCATGTTTTTTCTGCAGCTCTGCGGTAAAAAACACACCTTGTAAATTTTCAGGTTTTTCTATGTGGTTATGGCAGCTTTTAGACTGCCCAACTTCAGGAGCAAGGTTGTTTTTATTCATCACAAACTCAGTTATAAGTCTGATATAGCATTTACCAAAGAATGAAGCCGTCAGGAACCCACAATACAAAGATTTGATTGATTAACACTTAAAACTACACTAAATTACTATTTAGAAACACAAAAACAGCAAAAGAAGTGTGAAATAAAATGCAGATTATTTAAAATGATTGGGATTTATATCAAACTAACTTTCGTACCTTTTTCAATTAAAGATACAAAATAATTTAAAACAAATCATTTAAATTAATATTATTCATTTCTATAAATATATATTTGTTATTCATTAAATGAATATAATTATATAAAATATATTGTTTTTTGTATTTGTTTTCCTGTTGTGAACAGCTTTGTAACATTGCTTATTGTGACGTCAGCATTTTAGAAATCACCATCATGGGGGGGGGGGGGGGGTTATTACGGCTGTAAATAATCTGTTTACTGTAAATAAACAGTGTGTAAAATAAAACTATGAAAAGACTTACCTTCCACGTTCCTCTCGTGTTCTTCAGCTGCAGTTTTATTTTTCTGTTGGTGCAGGACGTTCAAACCTGCAACCGTCTCCGTCTTCACCTGCAGAGACGAGTTTCAGTTTCAGATCAAAAGATAAAACTCAGGAAGGAAACTATGACTCAGTATGATTTACTGTCTGAGAGAAAACTTAAAGGGGCCCTATTGTGGTTTCCCTCTTCCTGTAGTGTGTTCTATAGGTTTTGGTGCATGTAAACGGTCAGCAAAGGCTAACATCATTGCGTTACCTCCAGAGGGACACCTGAATTCAAAGAGGGAGCAACCTGCAGACGGTTTCTTTTATTAATAAATCAGTAACCAGAGATTTAATGCTGCAGCTGCCGTCTATAAATACACCCCTGGCTGAGTTTCTGCTCGAGAAGCAGCTTTTCCACTTCTTCTGCCAAATATATCGTGGAACTGCAATTGTATGAGCCTTAGAGCATACGTCTCAAACTCAAGGCCCGCAGGCCAAATCCGGCCCGCCAACTCATTTTACGTGGCCCGCGAGAGTTTTCAAAGAATATGATGTTTATTATACGGCTACACGCCGCTTTACAGAAGCTCGTTGACCATAGACTACATGTCCCACAGTTCATCTCGTTCTGTGACATGCGCACTGAAGCGACTTCAGTCAGTGTCGAGTGAGGCAGTGAGAGACAGAGCATAGTTACAGCGGCACAGAGAGACCAAACACGGAGCAGTCTGCTTCAGCAACCGAGACAAGAAACAGCGGAACCAGAACCAACAGACGGCTGATCCTCACAGAATGACCCGCTCTGTTAGCCAGTCCGGTGTCCCCACGGCTCATTCAGAGACACACATGGATTTATGTTATAAAATAAACGTGCATTACGGTTATTTCCACTTCTGTGATTTGAGAAAGAGTTGAGGTCTTGACTTGCAGCTTATGAATTTGTTTTCTCTACATTCAGACGATGACTACTTGTCAATACGTGTGTAAAGTTTGCGAAGGCAGGAGCAAAACTCCCACCATCACCGCCTCCTCTCTGTTCCTCCTCACCCATCCTTCACAATAATGAGTGATAGGTGATACACACCAGGGTCTGGAACATGGTTTCAAAGTCTTGACTTTCAGAATATTAAAATATTGCAAAATTCTAAATGATACAAGTGTGGTAATGGTTGCATATTTTCCCCTGCAATTATTTGCCCTAGACTTCTGCTTTCAGGTGTAGTGATTACCAAAACCAACAATAAACCAGTGCAGAGGCAATAATGTAATATAACACATGATTCTATGTATATTATATATATTTATATTGTCTTAAAGTTAAAACCGGCCCTTTGAGTGCAACCATAATGCTAATGTGGCCCGCGATGAAATTGAGTTTGACACCCCTGCCTTAGAGGGAAGGTAGCACAGTAAATATATTGAAGCAAGGTCTCTGTATAACCTTTCACTACCTTGTGCATCACCAAGGACATGTGTGGCTTTCAATTCCTCCATAACAAACATAATAGAAAAACTGAAAAACATCTTTAACTTGTTGATGATTGAATAAATACATATTTTTTTAAGCTAGGAACAAAAAAGGTGAAACATATGATAATATTAAAGAAATGAAATGAACACTATACCATTTTAAAGGGGATAACACAAATAAAAAGCAGTCAGAGGCAGAATTAAGCTGATTGTGAGTCATATTGGCCTCATAATGTCTACATGTATTTAATTAAAAGGCTGATTTAGGAAGGTAAGGTTTGTTATTTAACAGTGCATGAACAATACATATTTTCCGGGAATCATTTTCTTTATTCCATGTTAATGTTTCTTGAGTTTTTTTCCATATTTTATATTGTTCATTTATTTGAATGATGTTTCTGTGTCTGTAAAAAAGGAAACTTAATTATTATGTTTCACACCTGTTAAGTGCTTCCATGATAAAGTTTTAACCTCACCTTGTTGAGGATGCTCAGCACGAGGGAGCACACCTCCTCGTCGGCGTGCTCCCTCAGAAGCTCCGCCCTCTCCGGGTTCCCATTGGCCTCCTTTAGAATCCTCAGCTGCCAATCAAATCGCTCCAGCTGCTTCTGCAGGCAGACGTCCGGATCACCTGTCAAATCATTAAACACACAGTTTAAAATATAACAACTTTCTTCTGGATTTTATCTCTGTACATTTTATAATTGCTTTTTATATTTAGACTTTTTCCTCAGACAGTTTAGCAGAAAAGGACAACTTCTAAAATCTGCGCAGCTTTATCCGTCTTATAAAAATACATTGAGTATATTTTTATCCTCGAGTGTGTTCTAAGAAGTTCAGTGAAGGAGCTGAAGGGTTAAAAGAAACTCAACGCTCAGGAAGGGTTTCGGTTATTCAATTTGTACCTTTCAATTACATCATCCACATGTAGTCACAAGCCCACACACACACACACACACACACACCTTTCAGTTTCAATGACGTCTTCAGTTTGGATTTCTTGTCTTCACAATCACAAAAAATGAAGTACTTATTGGTGCATGTGTGCGCGCTGCAAATACTTTAAAATGTATATTTATATTTATTATTATTAAGTCTAAATTGTATCAGCTGATCAACACATAATTTCCCCCAAATAATTAGTACAAAAATGGTCAGAATTAAAATGAATTTTAATTTGGGGTTCATTTATGGTCTACAGTTCTCCGTTGCATAGAACTGATTCAACAAGATAAAGTACTTTAACGGTGCTTTTACAATCCACACATTTTCTTGAAGTTATACGAGCTTCTCTGAATGTGTTTCTGTTTTCCAGTTCTCTCCTCTTCCTCACATCTATACAGCCGTGACTCACAGGAAGAGGACGACACTCATTTTAATGAACGGCTTAAATGTGCTCATAAACGAGTCACAGCGGATGTTTGATTCACTTACAGAAACTATAAAACACAGGACTTAAAAACCCTTCAGTCTTCCACATTTCTCTCTGCATCAGCTCAGCTTTTAGGGATTGAGGGACTCACTATAGTCATTCTTCTGAAGGATTTGATTAGGAACAAAAACAGACAAATTATGACCGAAAATCAATTCAATTTCTCTTCATTTGGACATTTTGTCTTGAAGATTAAACCTACACGTAAATGGACTGTCAGTTTTTGCACTTTCTTCTGCAAAACCCTTAATTTTAAATAAAAATACAATGTTTATTTTCTAAATTGCAGTTGTTGAAAAAGAACCATAGTCTTTTGTTGCATTTTATAAAATATATATTACTGTTTCTTGTAGTTTTCCTTTTTATTTAATATCTTTGGGGAAAAAATGATGTTTTTTTATCTTAAAAACTGATTTTTCTCTTTTTAGAATAAGAAATATAATCTAGAAGTCATACAGAATTGTTAAAAGTGTTTGTATCCTGAATTTTGTTCGTACACAAAGTTTTGTCTGCATTTCTTTATGTTTTGTTGAGTTTTTCTCCAGTGTTTGTCCTCCTCTCACCTGCGACATCTCGGCGTCTCTGCTTCCGTTTCTGGTTCTTCTCTCCAGACTTGCCTTTGCTTTTCTTCTGATAACAACAGGAAAAGGAAAGTTTCAGATCGACACAAAAACAGCAGATAAAAAAGGAAG
The DNA here is from genome assembly GCF_036324505.1 of Eleginops maclovinus. Taxonomy (NCBI): domain Eukaryota; kingdom Metazoa; phylum Chordata; class Actinopteri; order Perciformes; family Eleginopidae; genus Eleginops; species Eleginops maclovinus. The sequence continues at coordinate 3,182,377 of NC_086371.1, forward strand.
GGCCAAAACACGGCTGGGTTTAAATACTTCAACAGCTTGGTTAAGATCAGAAAACAATAATCCTACTGATTGGATTTATTTACTATACAAGTTTAATCACTCAAATAATTGTTAAATGTTCTATAAAATGTCCAAAACTATTAAAACAATTAATTGATATCAATAATTGGAACCTCTATTTGTAGTTTTAGTTAAAACAAACCAAAAATGCCATTTAAATGTTGTTATTTTTGCCCATATTGAGTTAAATTCATCATTATTTTCTGTGTTTTTACGTGTGTTCACAGTGAGGCATGACAGAAAAATACCATGAGAGAGTAATCTATATTAAGAAATATCATGATGAGGGAGAAATACTCCCTTAAAAAGGTGGGCTGATATTAGTTTTCTGAGCTCACAGTCTCCACACACTGGAGGGGACTTCTCTCTTGCAATAATAGCGATAATATGAAGTGCGTCAGGAACACAAAGCAGGCAGTTTACTGGAAACCAAACACAAAACTGACACCAAATCAGATTTTTCCCACGACTTAGAGAAGACGTCAACTCTGAACATTATAACGTGTAATATAGATGGAAAATAAAGTCTAAAATGTAGTTCAGAAAGAGAATTTGACATAAAAAAAGGGCTGAATTATGAGAAGCTGACTATATGAGGAAAACATAAAGAAACCATTAATAAAACTTGAAATTGACTAAAACTAAACATTTTTTTGAATTGTTTTGTTTTTTAGACACAGATTTTGTTAAACAGATTGTATTATTTTGAGTAATTTATCGTATGTGCTTTTTAAAATATTATTTCTTGAACAGATTATTTTTAACTAATCTAAATATTTCCATGTTCATGTTTATGAATGCAACGCAGTAAATCCCAGAATAATCCGACTTGTGAATAAACATTATTCCTGTCCCTCGTTAGTCTCCACATTAATGACGCTGCAGATTTCCCTCGTTAATTGTTCCTCTTACATAACTTCAGCCGCTCACAAACAAAAGCACTCTGTTTTCTCTCTGCCTGGGAGAACAGAAGCTCCCATCGCCTCGCTGCATCGACACCACTCTATCTAGTGTTTAAAAAGGATATTTATCAGGAGTATTTAACTCATCTTTTAAAGGATGTCTCTGAACCCAAAGTGATCCTGGTTATTTAACGTGCACTAACTTTCCTGCACATATCATCACCCTTAGCATACTGGTTTCTGTGAGGAAGTTATCATTTCCTTTCATATGTATTTTATAATGCTGTGAAACATCTGGATTCATTCTCAACAACTACACTATTCGAAGGGGTATAATAAAGCTGTATCCAATACTAATTTGTACTGAATAGAGCTTGAACGCACCATTATGTTGCTCTATGGAACTTTTGTTAGCATTAGCTGTTAGCTCTGTTATTTAGCCAGCAGCTCACAGCTAACGTTGGCTAGCTCTCCTGCAGATTTGAACACAGATGTGTGTTAGCATTACAGCATCGTTAGGAAAAATAAAAAAGGTGTCCTCTCAGCTTATATATTAAAATACCGTCCTCCTTACTGGTTTCACTGAGTTACTACACTGGTATGTGCATTGCAGCCAGTTTGGAGACACACAGACACAGAAGCTTGGGCGTTGATATTGCACACGCATACTGGAGCAAGAAGATCACACTGTACAGGTCATGTGACACACACACACACACACAAATGTTTACTGTATTGCCTCACACACCCTCACATTACTCAAGCACAGTGAGGTCAGACAATCACACCCTGAAAAACACACACACACACACACACACACTACTGAACTGGACACCAACTTTATTTAAACTTTGTGCTGAAACAATAAATATCTGAAGCAGAAGCAGAAGAAGCAGAAGAAGAAGAAGAAGAAGCAGAAGAAGAAGAAGACTAAGGAAGAGGAGGAGGAGGAGGAGGAGGAGGAGGAGGAGGAGGAGGAGGAAGGAGGAGAAGCATATGTTCCTGCAGGCGTCGCTTTTCAAAAGAAACACCGTAAATCACAGGCTCTGCTCTGCTCTGCTCTGCTCTGCTCTGCTCTGTTTGTTTAGAGGGGAGAGGTTTGCTCTTCACTTGAGTGTTGAGAAAAACTAAAGCCTCAGTTTCTGCAGAGGAAGAATACAGATCTTAAAAACGTAGATATTCTTCGAGATAAAAGACACAGAAAGTCAGACATGTTGTTAAAGCCAAACAGAAGCAGCTTTAAGGTTCAATTCTAATCCTGATGAAAGCAGACGGTTTAGAAGAAACTAAACAAAAAAACGACCAAATCTGAGGTTTTTACCAACATTTTGGGAACCGGTCAACTGTAAACATGTTAACGGGCAATATTGTTGACTGTTAAAGGTTTGAAATGTAGTTAAAAACTGGATTTGACATAATAATAGGAATAAATTAAGAAGAAACTGACTAAATGGCGACTGACAACTTAATGATTAAATCAAAGCTCAGACCTCATGCTGCAGAAATGTGCAGGATGCCGATCAAGACCTTTTATTATCAGACTCAGTATCAGTGTTGAGAGATGACCTCTGACCTCTGCAAATTCAGCAAAACAAGAAGAACATTGATCTACTTTATCGGGGTTCAGTGAATCAGGGTCATTATAGGTATATATTAAAAAAAAGATTCACATTCTTGGAGTTTATCAAATAAAAAACTCAAATTAAAATTCTAAATTTGCAGGAAAGGTCTTTGATATTCTCCGACGCGCCCTCTTACTTTCGGCGTGCGCCCCTCATACCAGAATGTACAATTCTGATGCTAGAAAACAATATTTCTGTTCCACAAAAACGGTATAATAACGACCAGTATAATTTAGTTTACCAGGGTTTTGTTTAAACAGGGTAACGGAACGCTGCAGCCTCAAATAAAAATGACGAATGATGAAAATGTTAAAGCGATGCAAGAAAACAATATTCCTGTTAGTCAGTACATTTACTTTAAATATATCTGATATTTAAGATCAGCGCCACTGTATTAACCTCACACTATATGGTACGAGACAAACCCCTGCTCTGAGGTTAAAGACGTTAATCAACATTAGAAAAAGCGTAGATTTCCTTTCAGTTTCAATTTGTAAATGGTTTCATTCCCTCAAATCAACATCTTCTTTATTTCTGTAAAGCTCTGAGTTTGTTCTTGTAAATGTATGACCGTTTATAATGTACGGACATTCTGGCAATCTATGCTTAGAAAAAGGAAGTCATGCTGAATCTAAAAACGTCTTTCGTGTGTGTGTGTGTGTGTGTGTGTGTGTGTGTGTGTGTGAGAACTCTGAGAAGAGGTGTGATCTCTTTTTGCTGTCATTGAGTTCACTTCGGGGTCAAAGTTGAAACACAGGTCTCGTGTACAGCTGTGTTTTTAATTCATTCAATATTCTTTCCGATGCTGTGCGACCAGATCAGTGACTCGCATGTTCATGTACGTCAGTAATGACTGTTTTCCTCCTCTGAAAGACCACATCACAACTACATAAAGTGGAATAAAAAGAAAACCTACAAGCACGTTTATTACTTTGACCTCAAAGCTCAAACACATGTCCGTCTCACTTTCATGCCGCAGTGTCTCGGCGAGATGATAAAATGCTGCTGTTTGAATATTAGAGAAGAAGCTCCTGAAGGAGGTTAAACTCACAGGAGGAGATGAAGGGCACCTTTCATTTCCCTTCGACGTGTTAAATATCTCACGTTTCAACTGAAGCTGCCTCCTCTCTCTGCAGGGTTAACGCACACTTTTTCAAATCCAAAAAGATGCGTTCGAGAAGAAGTCAACAGATTATCACAGATGAACTAACGCACATTACGCTTTATGTTTGAATATATTACTGATTAGGGAATCTTTGGGGAGGGTTTTATATCAATTTGTATATGGAAAGATGTATGAGTAAAGTGCAATGAACTGTGTCCCATTGTTGTTCCTTAAAATACATTAAATTGTGTTAAAAAGTGCAGTTTTTTAAAGTGTTGTATTTTTAACGTCACAATGGCTCCGTTTATCGCCCAAAAACGGTAGAAAAAATATACTGTCTGATTTTACTTGTTATATTTGCAATAATCTAATGTTTCTTTAAATAACAACCATTGAACATAACTTCATGGAGCAAAAAGACAACAGTTAAAAATAAAAATCACAGTAATTAAATGTGATTTAAAAAAGAGTTTGCATTAATCAAGCTGCGAGATGGACTTGGTGAAATGTGCTTAATTTATTTGAATGTAACTGAGTATTACCATCTGTTGGCCCCAACGTCTAAAAGGCTTACAGAACTTCCGTAAAGGTCAGGTTATGAGAAACCCAGGTTGTTGTGTGTGTATTTCCTCAAGTGTCAACAGGGTTCAGTAAACTTAGTGATGACACACAGTTATTTTCCCGATCAATTTCACTGTGTTGTTGATCAATAATCAATAATAGGATAAGTTATAAGAGCACAGCGGGGGTAATGTAGTTTAAAGTTCACCAACGGCGGCACAGGGAAGTCAGAGTTCTCATGAATGCAGCTGAGAAACCGCTGCTCGCTGCAGGAAGTGGTTTCTGAGTAACGGTGTTCAACGGGGGGGGGGGGGGGGGTGTTTGAGGCCCTGTCACTTTTTCATTGTTGACACTGCAGACGTGTCCCACACAGACAGAGGAGTACTACTGAACTGAAATACAGACAAAGCTTCATTTTGATGCATGACTGTCAGAAGATGTTGTTTATTTCAGCCTCTTAAATCAGAGCTTTAAACTGAACTAGGCTCAGCTTCGTTTAGCCGTTTTAATGTATGATGCATTATTTCATTCATTATTATTCCCCTGAAAACAAGATGAACGAAATGATGAAGTTAAATTACTGAATTTCACGTAGCTCCATTATGTTGGGATACTCAATGCTAAATGTACCGGGAAAGGTTATTAAGATTCGTTCCTCCATACATTATAAAACTGTCTGAATGGAAACGGCAAACAAAATGATACTTCATGTATTCGATGTATTTGGGGATCAGCATGCTAAATCATGTTTTGGAACTACAGTTCCCACAATGCTCTGGGGGACTTTGACAGTAGCTCAAAACACCCAAGTTTGTAACAGCTTCAACAAAAGAGTTCTATAACATTTAACTTCTGCATCAGACGGTTTCAGGTCAATAAAAGTCCTCAAGGTGATGACGAAGAGTAACACATTTTGGCTTTGAATCTGTCCATTGTATCGCAACAACAACAACAACAAAGTGATGTTTACTTTCTTCCATGGAAACCGGACAAATAGTGAGGAGAACAGCAAAAAATGAAAAGTCACAAGAAGGACTCGAGGCTGTAGGACCAGAAAACATCACATGAGGCCGTGTGTTACTGCAGTCATTTTATGTTGGAGAAAAAGGACATTTTTTTATCTATAAAATAAACCAGCTGTCGTCTCAAACCCCAAAATATCATAAATATAAACATCAAACATTTAGGTTTGTTTAAGTAGCTGGAGACAGAACTGTTGGTACTCTTAAGAAAAGGGGTTAACATCTAAACTTTTGGTTAGCAGGTTATGATTGGTCCAGCGGCAGATGTCCCGCCCCTACACGCACAATCTGTTGCTTAACGCTCGTGCAAGTGTTACATAGTGACGTCACTATGTTACTGAAGTATACAAAGGAGACCAATCAGGGTTTTTTTTAGGCAGAGGGGGGCTATACTTTGAGATGTTACCCTTTTCAGCCCATTTACATGCACTAAAATCTATACAACACACCTCAGGAGAAGGAAAACCCCAAAACAATGTATTGATAATGAATATATTTTTGCAGCTCAAACCTCAGAGAACCAAACAGAGCGCCTTTTTTTTTAGCGTGTTGCAAACTACTCTACTGTCATTACGTTTTTACAGCCTTCTTTGGAACTTAGGTTCCTATTTCTTTAGTTCCTCCTTTGATAAGGGGTTTTAAAAAGGAAGCTTATGTGTTAAAAGTTTCAGCCACAGTGAATCTGAAACGGCAAACACTAAGAACATCCAGCAGAACCATTCAATCAGAATCCATTCAATTATTGCAGGTTTGAAGCTTTAACGGCAGCCAACTCATATTTTGGGAAAACTTTCCTCACACTACCGTTTTTTACTCAGGTATCTGTTGTAAAGAAGCTTTCGGCTCAGATATAAACTTTGTGCAGGTTTTTCAGGAAGGTGTGGAGAGCTTCACCACCCCCCCCCCCCCTACACAGACCATCTGTTGGCTCAGAGACAACTGCAGGATCTGGAGGTGAGAAACGACCTGCAGCAACACGAGAAGCTGTGAACGTCCTCAGGTTCAAGAACACAGACACCAAGACTCTGGTGGTTTCATTTCGTCCTTAAGGTTTTACAGCAATATATTTCAGGTCGAATTTAAAGCTTCAATGGAAATTAAGTTTTGAATCTATTGATCTTTATATTTCAAGATATTTTACAGCGGGATTATTAGCTTTTCTTTTGTATTTTTGACTGTTTTTCTGCTATTTTCCAGACATATTTCAGCAATAACATGTCGACATTTTTTATATATTTAAGTCATATTTTACAGGCATTTATAAAATAATATTTGGATATTTTTCACATATTTTATTTATATATTTAACATATTTTAAAATGATACTTGGATATTTTCAATAATCTTTCCAGTTTTTCTCATCAATTTTTTTGTTGATATTTTTACATATTTTTCTGCGAGTGCAGGGTTGTAAGTAAGAGAAAAAAAAGTATTAGTATTTTATAAAATGGGAGAAAATAGGGCTAATGAAAAAACGTGTCTCAATTTTGAAATAGTTTGCAGACTGACAGTTTCAGTTCTAAATTAAATGAAGATTGAAGCCATTGTTGTTTATCTGCAGCGGCAGCAGCTCAGACTCTGAGCCTCTAAATCTGTTTCTATTCTGAGATAATCAAAAGCTTCACTGGACTTCAGCTTATGCAACAGCCTCTAAAACTGGTTTCAAACATCTCCTTTTATTCCAACAGGAAGGTGATGAATGATGCGTTCTCTTTAGGGTTTACTAGAGTTCCCCGAATTCCTTTCAAGAAGCTTCATCCGGCTTTATGGAGAGAATGACAGCAGAAAACAGATCACTCAAACGAGAGCTGCAATAAAAAAGTCAACATATTCATCCATCGATCATCAACACTACTTTTTATTGTGGGATTATTTTGGTGACGTCACTTTAAGTTAAGTTTGCTTCTTGACGTGACTTGTCCTTTTGTTATTTTAGCTTTCTTTTAGTGACTTCTATTAGCCTCTTCTCCTTAACGTTCTGCACTTAGCAGATGGTTGCTTTTAAAATGGTACGTTGTTTATATTCTTGATTATTTGTGTTCTTATCTTTATTTGTTGTTGTGTTAGTTTGTCTTTCTCTGTGCAGGACTTTGGTCTGTTTCAAAGTGCTTTGTAAATAAAGTTGGGTTGGATTAAGTCACACGTTGTTTCTTTTTCTGACTCTACAGTTTGGTTCTTCAAGTTGTTTTACATTCACCATTTATTTATTAGACCTTAGATAACAATAAGTAACGTCTTATATTTTGTAACGTTTTGCTCTTTTTCTGTAATTTACGTTACGCCAAGTTAAATATTGTTTCTTTAAGTCACTTTATTCTATATTTCCATTAGTTAAAGGTACATTCTATTTATCTGTTTAACTTACATTTCGTTTATGTTTGTTACTTTCCGTGACGTTTTGTTTCTTTATGTTAGCATACCTTACTTTAATTTATATGTTGTTCCTCAATGTTGAAGCTCCGCAATATAAAATGATGATGCTGTTCAGATCAGATCTTTTGTATTTATGATAAAGCAGCTTGTCATTTTAAAATCGGTTGTAAAAGTTGTAAGACCCTTTTTTATGGTTTCTACGTCATTAGCGAACAAACGGTATAAAAGGTCTGCCAGAATATTCTGAATATAGGATTTACAAAGGGTGACATCAGCAACACAAAGGTTAGGTAAATGAATTACATTATTTTACAAGAAAACACCATCGTATTAAATTATGTAAAACCACATCCCCCCAGAGGTCCTCGGTTTGGAAACTACTGACCCCCATGGAGCGTCGGCTGCTTCGTCATTTGCTATCAATAACTGGGGACACAACAGCTGCCAAACTATCACCCTCTGTGGGAACAACATTAATTCAACCCTACAGTAAAACACTGGAGACTACAGCAAACAACTACAGTAAACAACTACAGTAAAACACTGAAAACTACAGCAAACAACTACAGACAAAACACTGGAGACTACAGCAAACAACTACAGTATAACACTGAAAACTACAGCAAACAACTACAGACAAAACACTGGAGACTACAGCAAACAACTACAGTATAACACTGAAAACTACAGCAAACAACTACAGACAAAACACTGGAGACTACAGCAAACAACTACAGTAAATAACTGGAGACTACAGCAAACAACTACAGACAAATAACTGGAGACTAGAGCAAACACTACAAAAACTACAGCAAACAACTACAGTAAAACACTGAAGACTACAGCAAACAACTACAGAAAACACTGGAGACTACAGCAAACAACTACAGTAAAACACTGGAGACTACAGCAAACAACTACAGTAAAACACTGGAGACTACAGCAAACAACTACAGTAAAACACTGAGACTACAGCAAACAACTACAGACAAAACACTGGAGACTACAGCAAACAACTACAGTAAATAACACGAGACTACAGCAAACAACTACAGTAAAACACTGAGACTACAGCAAACAACTACAGAAAACACTGAGACTACAGCAAACAACTACAGTAAAAACACTGAAGACTACAGCAAACAACTACAGTAAATACACTGGAGACTACAGCAAACAACTACAGTAAAACACTGAGACTACAGCAAACAACTACAGTAAAAACACTGAAACTACAGCAAACAACTACAGTAAAACACTGGAGACTACAGCAAACAACTACATAAATAACAGAGACTACAGCAAACAACTAAGTAAAATAACTGGAGACTAAGCAAACACTAACTACAGCAAACAACTACAGTAAAACACTGAAGACTACAGCAAACAACTACAGTAAACAACTACAGTAAAACACTGGAGACTACAGCAAACAACTACAGACAAAACACTGGAGACTACAGCAAACAACTACAGTAAAACACTGAAGACTACAGCAAACAACTACAGACAAAACACTGGAGACTACAGCAAACAACTACAGTAAATAACTGGAGACTACAGCAAACAACTACAGTAAATAACTGGAGACTACAGCAAACAACTACAGTAAAACACTGAAAACTACAGCAAACAACTACAGTAAAACACTGAAGACTACAGCAAACAACTACAGCAAAGCACTGAAAACTACAGCAAACAACTACAGCAAAGCACTGAAAACTACAGCAAACAACTACAGTAAAACACTGGAGACTACAGCAAACAACTACAGTAAAACACTGAAAACTACAGCAAACAACTACAGTAAAACACTGAAAACTACAGCAAACAACTACAGTAAATAACTGGAGACTACAGCAAACAACTACAGTAAAACACTGGAGACTACAGCAAACAACTACAGTAAAACACTGAAAACTACAGCAAACAACTACAGCAAAAACTACAGCAAACAACTACAGTAAATAACTGGAGACTACAGCAAACAACTACAGTAAAACACTGAAAACTACAGCAAACAACTACAGTAAAACACTGAAAACTACAGCAAACAACTACAGTAAATAACTGGAGACTACAGCAAACAACTACAGTAAATAACTGGAGACTACAGCAAACAACTACAGTAAAACACTGAAAACTACAGCAAACAACTACAGCAAAAACTACAGCAAACAACTACAGTAAATAACTGGAGACTACAGCAAACAACTACAGCAAAACGACTGCAAGAACTACAAAACAACATACATGAACTCTCTGTTGAGCAGGGTAAACTCACTTTGAGGATATTATATGATATATAGGCGCGATCAAAGTGATAAAGCAACAGATATTTCGTTACATTTATAAAATGACAACTTATATCAAATCATGGTCAACTGGAATACAATATGGGGGAACTGCAAAGGGAACACAATACAGAACATATACTAAATATACCATATTTAATAAATTATGATTAGATAAATAATATAAATACAAAAAAAATGTATTACTTTAAAACACAAATGTATATTACATTATACAAAAATGTTATTTTAAATATTATTTAATTATATTGTAATGTATTGAAATATCTTTTTTTCTCAGCTTGAAATTAATAAAAAGGTTTGAAAAAAAGCAAACAATAAATGAATGCAAAAATTATTATTATTATTAATAAATAAATACATTAATTAAATAGAAAAAACTAAAGGTAGGATTATTTTACAGATAGAAATGGGTATTACAATGTTTAATTAAACTCAAAACTATTTACTTTAAAGTGGGAACATTTGAAAGAAAGTAGAGGAGATGATGTCATAGCACGATCTTTATAAATGAGTCTCAACAAATCAAAAAGTGCATTAAAGTGTGAATAAATCACTGCAAACTGTTGAAACACACAGTAACATCAAAGGAGGGTCGTTGTATGGACAGAGAAAGAGTGTAAAACGTGCTATAAAGTGCATCAAAGTGGAGCACTTTTTAAATATATTAAGTGTGTCCATCTTTCTAAAAGCACCGTGGGAAAATATTCAAACACGATGCCAGATTAGAAACAGATGTTCAGAAAATGGATAGAAATCATCGGTGTTTTGACCGCAATAGTGTTCTCTTGCTGGCACCAAATAACATAAAAAAGCAATAAATAAATACAAATAAAAGGAATAAAGTGCGCTTTTAATGGTCCTCGGATGTAATTCCCGGCACAATGATGTGTGTCTTGCAGCCGCGGGAGGAGCAGCCCCGCCGGCCGCCTGATAATCACCTCCCCTCCTCCGGAACAAAGTTAACTTTAACCGGGACTTTGAGTGGGTTTTCCCCGGGATTGAGTGGTGTTTGTGCAGGGTTTGGCTCACCTTGCTCTGGCTGCAGCCCATTCCTCCTCCTCCTGGTCCTCCGAGCTGTCGGTTAGAAGCAGCTCGGCTTCTTCTGTTGACAACTTTCAAACACGGAAAAAAAAAACATAAAAGGTCCCTGAACGCACCGTAAAGGCGGGGCTTATGTGTGCTGCCTTCAGGGACAAATCGTAGCTTTGTCAATCTAAAGTGATTTTTTTTAAATAAAAGAGTAAAAAGTAAAAAATAAATAAAATAAAAATACAATAAAATGTTGTAATAAGAACATAAAAGGGAACCAATGGGAATACAATAAATAAATAAATAAAAAATAAAGTTTCAGGGAGAATCGATTTAAAGCTACGAATAAAAGACAACATTTTAATATTTTTTATAAAAAACAAAATAAAATGTTGTAAAAGGGAATAAAATTAATACACATTTATTAATCAAATATTTAATTTTATTATAGCAAATTACATTTAATTAAAATGTTTTAAGGTGAAAAAACACACAAAATTGTGATCATTTTTACAATCTTGAATAAAATGTCATATTTAATTTATATAACAAACAAAAAAACTGTGTTGGGGACCCTTCGTAGATTATAAAAAGTGAACGTTATTTTTTTATAATTGCACAAAATCAAATATAAAAGTGAATCACATTTTGAAAAATGGAATATTAATACAATTTATTATTATATAAAAGAAGATTAAATTAATTAATTAATAAGAGAACGGATCATTAAAACTGATCATTTAATGAGTTTTATATTTGTCTTACTGGAGGACAATGTGACTGTAATTTGACATTGAAGCCAAAGAATTAAAGACAAAAGGTACATGTGTGTTTCTGTGTTTCTGTGCATCACAAACTGAGATTAATTGAAATCTTTATAATCTTAATTTCAAGTTCTAATTACAGAGCAGGTGTTTTTCTCTTTGGAAGGAGACTCATTTACACAAAAAATAAACTATGAAAATATGATGTAAAATGTTAATCCCTACATTTCTCTGCGATTACTGTAGTAAATAAATTGCATATTAATTCATTTATATTGTAATGAATTGATATTTTTCATGAAGGAGATTAATAATTAGTAGTAAATAAATACATCAGCTCATATTTAAAAAAAAAATTAATAAATCAAAGGGAGAGAAAGAGAATTTATTTTAAAATGGTAAAGGAAAATTATTAATAAATAAAATAAATGTGAAAGAATTTATTTTTTTTACAATTTTTGGGCTAATTTGAATTTGGTAAATTTACAAAATATTTAGAAAATATGACATTTGCCAATTTAATATTTTGCCAATAAAATCAGATTATAAATTCCATTTTTTTGTTTTACATTTGAAGGCCACATTTAATTTGATCATATGTTATAATGTAATGTAAGGGAATATTTTGCTCATTATGAGTTAAGCAATACTGGAAAGCATCTATAAAGTCCATCCATTAGTTTTCCTGCGGCTCCCACTTCCTGTTTCCACTCCACCTGATCCACTTAAGAGCTCAAAGCTGATTGGCTGATGGGGAGAAACACAGCTGCCACGAGGAGCTTTAATCGCATCAGGTGAATGTCAGCAAAAACACACACACACACACACACACACACACACACACACACACACACACACACACACACACACACACACACACACACACACACACACACACACACACACACACACACACACACGACCACTGCAGCTTACCACAAAGAAATAAATCTGATTACAGTGAACGCACCGTTAATTACTCTCCTGTATTTTTGTATTGTCATTTACAGACATCTCTTAAGGGTCATTATGGGTTGATAAGAAGCTTGATTTATTTTTGTTGAACTTAATCCCAATTAATTCTATTTTTTTAAATATAGGCTTTAGTAAACAAATATTTCTGTATTTTTTTAATGCTTTTTTTAAATATACGTGTTTTGTATTTCACTGAAAAAACTTTGTAGATCCACTTCCAATGAACTGATAGGATTTTTCAGACGGGGAAGCTAGACCAGTTCAACCACACACACCAGACTCATTGGATTATTTGTGCGTTCAAATCATACCCCCATATTTTGAAAGTGGCTGTAGAAAGTTGTAAGCGACTACACACTGATGTTCAATAAAGTGATATAAAAAACACACATGTAAATAAGACAACAGAATGCAACTTTAACCTCTTCTTAACCTTTCGATATCTGGCAGTCAATAGGATTACTATTCAGCTTATCAGTAGCTCGTTAATGATAGAAAATCTGACAAAGTTTATGGGATTTAGAATGAAAACATTGAAAACAAAGCAGACAAAGGTGCAGGTGTGTTTACCTGCGTCATGTGCTGCTGACACTGAGCCAAAGTAAAAGATACATCTCTGTTTCCATCAGCAACATCGAACTGAAAACAAAGCAAACATCACGAGTGTCTGAACATGTGGTCAGCCGACAAATATGCAAAATGTACACCCAGATCTTGCATTTCTTATTCAAATGGGATTAATTTAGATGAATAAACCCTGTGTTTGGATGATGTCATTTCCTTGAATCATCAACAGCAGCAGATAAAAACAGCCATGAAAGACAGATGCTGTTTCATGAACCAAAAAGAGGTTTGTTGTGTGTTCTCTTCCGACCAACTGGGAAACCTCTGTTGGAAGTAACTGCTCACATTTCTCTTTTGTAAATAAGAAAAAGACCATAGAATAGGCAAAACAACAGAATAGAGATGTAAAAGGACCTAAAATACATGAAAAATTGCCCGACAGTTTATAAAAAAAACAACCAGAACGTGAAGCCATAAGCCACAATGCTAAGCAACTAGAAAGGGATGCAAAACTGCAAAAAAAATAATAGAATAGAGATGTTAAAGGATCAAAAACATAAGAAAAACTACCAAAAAGTAAAAACATATACCAAAAGGAGACTTAATAACAACCAAAGAGATGCAACACAATAAAATACTGATGCAAAATCGCAAACATAGAATACATAACAACCAAAATTAAGAAGCAAATAGTAAAAAGGAGATGCAAACCACCAAAAAGTGATGGAAAACATTCATCCAAAAATGGAAAACTGCAAAAAAGTGTCACTAAGCAACTATATAGACACAAAGAATTGCCCAAAACAGATTGAAAACAACACAGAAAAGGTGCAAAACAACAGAATAGAGATGCAAAACCAACAAATACAGATAGAAAATATCAAAAAGAGAGATGTGAACTACAAGAGAGATGCACATCAATTATAAACAAATGCAAAACTGTAAAAAGATTGACGCTCAACGACACCAGAGCAAAGCAGAACGGCTAAAACTGATGAAAAGTGACCAAAGAGCGGCAAACACAAACACAAAGGGAAACTACCTCAAAGAGAAGCAGAGCTAACACATCTTCCAAATGACTTACCACACCACCAAGGTGTGTGTGTGTGTGTGTGTGTGTGTGTGTGTGTGTGTGTGTGTGTGTGTGTGTGTGTGTGTGTGTGTGTGTGTGTGTGTGTGTGTGTGTTGGAGGGGGGGGGGTCTTTAACGTGTCTGCCATGTGTCCTGATAAACTTTCAAACAGCAGAACAAGTGATGTCATGGCCTCATGATGTCATGTCTGCTGTCGCCACGGCAACAGAGAGAAACAGCTGCTGCTGGAAAGTTATTCTGAAAACAACAACTGCTGAAAGCACACACACACACACACACACACACACACACACACACACACACACACACACACACACACACACACACACACACACACACACACACACACACAGAGGAATGTGTGATCTTTATATAAACTCACCAAGCCGCTCTATAAATAGACTTCAGTTCATTGTGCAGCTGATTACAGTTCGGTGTGTGTGTGTGTGTGTGTGTGTGTGTGTGTGTGTGTGTGTGTGTGTACACAACTATTTACCCACAAGCCACCTCTGAGAGTGAAAGTTCAAACTGTAAAACAACTAAAGCACATATGTGTTTATCCATATTTGTATTCATGAATAAATTATACAAAACAATATTTATATATAAAACTATTTATTAAATATAAATTAATGCGTCCTTTCACTTTTGTTATTCACCCTCAACTCAAGGTCAGTTATACTTAATTCATTTTTGCATTTTTTTATTTTTATGTAATTCTGTCTGTCTGTCTGTCTGTCTGTCTGTCTGTCTGTCTGTCTGTCTGTCTGTCTGTCTGTCTGTCTGTCTGTCTGTCTGTCTGTCTGTCTGTCTGTCTGTCTACCTTTCTTCATCCATCTCCATTATAACTTGTATACACTGTCATGGTGGTCATCAGACCTCAGTTAATCTAACAGAGTCCAGGGACCACCAGGGGTCCTAAGAGAGCCTCCAATGGTTCACTGATCAGGTCTGTTTATATACATATTAAACAAGAGGAACATCAATGACTATTTGGTCCATCGTGGTTTCATTGAGCTGGTATTATCTCTACATCTTTCTATATAGAAAGGGCTGTGACCTGTGGGACTGTGTCAATAAGAGGATCAATAAGTTATGAATCTTTACTCTCACAGCAGTAATGTGCGTGGTATCCTCCTCTGCTTTGATGCTACCCTTGTTTTATTTGTGTTCTTTTTCAAATTCAAGACCCTCCTTTTCAATTTGGCTTTTAACTAAGTTGTATTTGTCCTTACTTCTTATTTCATCGTGTCCTGCGGTGGTAATAAGTGTTCAATTTAATCACAGAGCTACGTGTTACTCTGGTTCCTGGGAGGGGGAGATAGTATGGTTTTTATTTGTGTAAATTGTCCATGTGTTTGGTTTACCTTTGTGTTCGAAAAGTGATATATCAATAAAGTTTGATTGGATTTCCTCACCAGGGGGCGCTATCTGCACAGCTAAAACTCAGAAGCCCTCGTGTGTGTGTGTGTGTGTGTGTGTGTGTGTGTGTGTGTGTGTGTGTGTGTGTGTGTGTGACGAAACACCACACAACTCTTTACCCAAGCTCTACCTTTAAGAGTGAAAGTTCATAATGTATAAATACCGTAAAAGTACAACAAATAAAATTAAAATGATTAAAATATAATACAATAACTATTTATTCAATATAACTTCATTAAAACAAATCATTTTGTAAATATTATTTTATATTGTATAAGTCTTTAAATTGCAATTATTTATATGTAAAAAATAAACACATTTAATATTTACATCCAAATATTTAATATGACTTTCTATTAAATATGACCTATTTACATTTAAATGTATGAATACATTTAAATTAGATATATAATAATATAAATGAATGTGTTAGGGTTAGGGTTTTTCCTCTTGAGGTCAGTTTTATTCAATTCCTTTGTTAATATTTCCATTTAATCCTTGGTATAATGTTGATAAACCCTCATACATACAGTATATAAGCGTTACTGTCCACAGCCACCCTCGCCTGCTCTGATGCTACCCCTCATTTCTCCTCAACAGGGGGCACTATCTGCCCAACTGTGACTCCGAGGCCCTCTTGACTCCCTTCTCTCCGCCAGTGAAGGTCTCTCAAGGTTATGATGATGATAACCAGTGCAGCACCACTTCAGTCTGCAGCCGGGGTTTGATTGTTTTGGGCAATCATGACATAATCCCTCTTTGAGCTCTGTCCACATTGGAAATGAATTTGGCACCGAGAACACACCAGACCTCCTCTGCTTTCGTTTGCTTTTGCAGATGGAGGAATAAATTGGGAAGCGATGAGAAGGGACGGGGTGTGATGACACCGCAGTCGTTCTGAATATATTATAACATAAGAGGAGAGGACAGACGATGATGTAATTGTGTCCTTTTCTGCCGTGACAGAGCAGAGGCTGTTTGGGGAAATGCTCAGCGATGAGGGAGACGCCACCTTGCTGGAAGAGTGACAGACAGCGACACAAAGGGATGTCAATAAGTCACTTCATCCTGCCTGAGAAAAAACAATGTCTGAATGTAGCTATGTGAGGTGCTTTTCTCACTCCAATAAAGCTGAACCTTTGCACCACAAAGAAATGTCTGTCGGGAACATTTTGTGAGACATAAATTGAACCTGCTTAGTGATGGTGGCTGTGAATTAAAGAGGACATATTCTGCTCATCTTCAGGTTCATATTAGTCTTGTTGTCTCTCCTGGGACATGTCTCCATGCTTTAATGTTCAGAAAGCTCTTTATTTTTCCTCATACTGCCTGTGCTGCAGCACCTCTTTTCACCATCTGTCTGAAACCAGAGCCCAGTCTGCTCTGATTGGTTAGCTGGCCGGCTCTGTTGTGAATGGTCAATCGCTTAGAGATGTCCCGCCCCTTAGCCTATCATGTGCAATGTGTTGGAGAGCTAGCCAATAGGAGCACAACAGTTACGGATGTCTTTATGTTCAGGAAGGAGTCCAATGGAGGTTTTTCAGGCAGGGGGGGAGTGGGGGAGAAACAGGGATTTTAGCCTTTGCAGACCATTTACATGCACTAAAACCTGTATAACACACAAAGTTTTTAAATTTATTTGCTCCTGATTCTCCTGACATCATGCATCTCTGGCCAAATTTCTCACGAAGCCAAAATCTAGTCTTCTCATGGAAACCATTTAAAATGCTTAAACTGACAATGAGTACTTACAGCCGCGTCGATAATGATAAAAAAAAAAAAGACATGGAGCCCCGGGCAGCTTGTTTAAGAGATGAATTGCTAAATGAATCAATTTCTGACAACACTGGTGAGGGAGACAGAACGAGAGGATGATGAGGGTGAGGAGGAGGAAGAGTACCCAGGGATGCGTGCAGGGATGACAGATATTAACTGTGATTGTGACACCAGACAGCTGTCCTACTTTCTGAAATGTTATTCTGCTCTGGAGTCGTAGCATGCCTTAACATGACTCACTGTCTGCAGGATTATGCACAGTTGTCGCATACAGAAACACTCAGCACTGGAGGAAATGTTTAACAGGACAAACAAAATAAAAGAGCAGCACGTTTAACCAAACCGTCACCACTGAGCTCACAATGCAGTTTGTATTTGCATTGTTAAAGAAGCTCTAGTATGATTAGTGGGATTTTCCCTTTGCTGTACTGTGTTATAGGTTAGATGTATTAATCCTGCAGCACTCGGATCGTCGCAGATGAGATAAGGCCAGGCAACAAGTCTTCATACCTAAACATCACCAGAGGATATGTTCAGTGCTTTTCAAAGTAACTCAATATCCATTAAAGGGGCCCTACTGAATGAATTCTCAGGTTCATATTTGTATTTTGTGCCTTTACTGGGAAATGTCTCCGTGCTTTAATGTTCAGAACGCTCTTTATTTTTCTCATACTGCCTGTGCTGCAGCACTTCTTTTCACCCTGTCTGAAACCAGAGCCCAGACCGCCCCTTAGCCTATCAAGTGCAATGTGTTGGAGCGCTAGCCGATAAAAGAGTGTTACGTAGTGATGTCACTCTGTTCTGGAAGTAAACAAAGATGGGGGAGGGGAGTGTGTTGGAGAGAAACTCCCTCTGGAGGGCACTTATGGATTTGAACCTTTAAAGACCATTTACATGCACTAAAACCTGCAGAACACACCACAGGAAAGGGAAAACGCAAACAGCATAACAGGGCCTCTTTACGGACAAAAACAATGTTGCTTGAGGAGGAAACGGAAATCTGATGTGTTGGATTTGAAGGAAGACACAACACTTTATAAATCTTACTCTAGCTTTTTCCTACGCCTCGTTTATTTAAATACACAGAGCGTGAAACCAGCTATGGCAACGACCATCACAAATAAAAACATCGACGGCGCCTCTCTGCTTCGCTTGGTTTTGTTTATGTCTCCTCGCCGTTGAGTGTACCTGACGGCCGAAGACAGCAAACAAAGGTCCATTAATTTGCAGGCGAAGAGCTTCTCATAAATCCTCGGTAATTGCAGAATTCTCTGCCAGTCAGTCAGCCCTCAAGTCACACGCGGTAGTGGGTGGGAGGAGTGAGTGTGTCTGTTAGTGTGTGTGTTTCTGAGAAGTATTGGAGAAGGAGGCGGTGGTAAAGCTTGATGGATCTGCCCCTGTGGCTCGTGTCTGAGAATCAGTCCTATTGGCATGTCCATTATACTCAATGGGCGCGTGAGAAAGCCAAAAGGGACTCATTGAAATACTCAATCTCTGTGACACAAAAACAGGAATAAGGAACAACACTGCAGGACTGTATTCAGCTTCCTGGAGAGGAGGGGTACAATTCCCAGACAGAGGTGGAGAGTTGGGTTTTGTTTGTGCCGTTGCAGCTTGCATTGGAGCCAGATACATTTCAGGTCATCAAGGTGACGAAGCAATGAGCTGCAAATGGGATTGTGCTGGTAAGGCGGTGCACCGGGCAGCACACATGTGGACTGATACAGGCCGATGTGATTCTCAGAGCAGTCTGGATCAGAGAGATACGCAGCAGGGCATGATTCTATATCCATGACAATGTAAATAGTAGCTATCCACTTACCGGGTGAATGCCGCTGCCTCTCCTCAGCTGAAAAGCTCCCGAGGCCGTTGTGTATTTACAGGAAAAAACACCCACCAAGTGTTGACACAAGTGGATGGTTTTGAGCAGCTCTCTCTTTTCAATTACCGGTCTATCTCTGCTTGTTCCAGTGCCAGCATTCATGGGAGTCTGACATCTACGACTCGTCTCGTTTGTCAGGTTGTTGGGAAATACACTGCAGGGCTTTACGGACATTCATGCAACATATCAGAGGCTTTTCTTCAGAATCGGAGAGAGGAATGACAGGCGTGCTTACAGAGACTTTTGGAGGGTCGCAATGGCTGTGATGAGACTTGAGCTCTGCCAGTGCTTAGTACGAAAGAGTCAGTTCAAAAAGTTTATATTCCTTTTAAGACTGTTATAATGAAAGCTGCTATTACTTTATAAAAAAATATTACCCGAGCAACCACGGCATCGTTTATTCGTGTCACTCAAACTACACAGGCTGAAACAACAACAACATTAACATATTTTGCCTTCATTTAATTTTAACACACAAATGGAAATGAGTAAAAGCCTGAAGGAAGGCAAACATTTGAAAAATGCTTGTTTTCGAAATGGAGATCATATCGATTAGGCTGGAGGCTAAGCAGAGAGATGCAAAAACAGAACGCTACAAATTAAAGGAGTTAAAAACACAACGGTTTCACTAACAGGGAACGGAGGGTTTGTTGACGTTTGAGGCGAGCTAACCTAATAATATCGTGAAAGGAATCATCCGTTCACATTTGAGGTTACCTTCCTGCAAAAGGGAAGGTTGGCGAATTTTGTCGGGGTTTGGGGAAATAGGACCCAAGTGCAGCAACAAGGGAGGCAGGTATGGGTACAAGCTAAAGGCAAGCTTTATTCCAAAGCTGTTTTACAAAAATCCAAAGTTAGGTAAAGTCCAGGGCATGAAAAACACTCGACTTGAACACATGAAAGATGATAACGAACTGACAGAGAACACAAGGGAGAGCAGGACTAAATACAAAGACACTAATCACAACACAAGCCACAGCTGGGGAGGGGAGGCAGAAACATGAGGGCAACAGATGACAACAATCAGGGGCGGGGCAGACGCTGACAATGGCGGGAAAACACACAAAGACAGAAAGTATCAGGGCCTGCAATGAGAAACAAGGGAAGTACAAAATAAAACAGGAAATGGAAAACGAGACACAACATGAAACACAGGGGCTTGACTAGACATGACATGACATGAATACATGAACACCTCACTTGGTATGACATCAATAGTTGATTAAACATGAAATGACAGACATAATAAATAAACATAACCAACAGATTTGACGAGGCATAACAAATGTATAATCCTCGAACTTCAACAAGCGCTTCGGTCCCAGCTGTGTGCGTCACTCTTTAGTGTCCCCTTGTTTACATTGTGATTTGAGTTTGCAGCGTTTCATTTATGCAGCTCTTTGCACGTGTCGTCCTGTTGGTGAAGATCTTTCTTCCTCTGCACGTGTTTTAACAGATGTTTGTTTTTATGTCTGCATCGTTTCAGATCCTGCGAAACGTTTATTGGTCGTTGTAACGCGTTTGTACCTGTCGGCCAACGTAGATAAGAATTAGAAAACGAGATAGCTTCTCAACTTTCGAAGAACCAGTGAGACCTTTACTCCATTAATATTCTGTACCAGTCTCAAGAATTAAACTGACAACCTTGTGTAACCTTTATCAATTGTGTGACGCTGTAAATCCTCCGAGGTGCAGAGTCACAAAAGCCTCTGATCACTGCATTGAGGCTCCAAATGAAATCCTTATTGTGTTCGGAATCCATTCAACACAGCCAACTGTGGGGAGATCCGGCAGGTAGAAATTAGGTTATTATGCAAAACATAGAAGACAAAGGGAGGCTATTTGCAGTTAATTATCGTGGTAATTTTCTTAGTAGCTGACTAATAATGCATGCACCAGAAGGAATGTGGTTACTTAGGCCCCTCTGCTCTGCTCTCCTGAAGCTTTAGCCTCGGTTGTACCCTGGCTTGTCTTCCCTGAGTTATTGATTCCCCGTGTCTCGCTCATTGGCATGCACAGGCATGATAATAAGTAAATCCATCTCCTGTCCACCCCTGCTGAAGGGAAGGCAGTCCTTGGGGGGAAAGAGGGCAACACATTCAGGCTTAATGTTCCTGTCTTTTGCTGCGTATTAACCATCACATTGTTTTCTCCTGTGTAGTCCCAACACAGTGCATTGAGCTGCAGCAACGCATGAAGTGCGAAGGGACTCGGGTGCATTTGGGACACTCACCGGCAGACAGAATCCAATAATGAAATAAATTCATCCATGGTGTTTTAATTAACGTTGCTGTTGAGGTGGAACAAAGCTAGATGATGGGATACAAACACAACAAAGACACAAGTGTACCTCTTTGGAAAGTTACGACCAAACTAATGCTCAGGGGACATTTGATTGGAAGTAAGTATTGGACTTTTTACTCCACTACATTAATCAGCAGCATTAGTTATAGTTACTTTGCAGGGTTAGGGCTAGGGTGAGGGTTAGGGTAAATCATTAGTAAAACAGGTACATTAACTTGGTAATTATGGTGTACTGTTATGGATTGGGATACCTGGCAGTATATAAAAGTGAGTTAAGTTTGATCCACCTTTACCTTTTAAAAGACAGAGGGCTGGACATCAGAGAAATCAAGAGAACAACAGAGAGAAATTTCAAACTCAAGGGAACAGTAGTAGGAGACATACAGGAAGTAAACACTAAAGGGAACAGCAGAAGAAAACAGACAGGAAGTAAACACTGACGGGAACAGCAGAAGAAGACAGACAGGAAGTAAACACTAAAGGAAAGCAGAAGAAGACAGACAGGAAGTAAACACTAACGGGAACAGCAGAAGAAGACAGACAGGAAGTAAACACTAAAGGGAACAGCTGAAGAAGACAGACAGGAAGTAACCATCAACGGGAACAGCAGAAGAAGACAGACAGGAAGTAAACACTAAAGGGAACAACAGAAGAAGACAAACAGGAAGTAAACACTAAAGGGAACAACAGAAGAAGACAAACAGGAAGTAAACACTAAAGGGAACAGCAGAAGAAGACAGACAGGAAGTAAACACTAAAGGGAACAGCAGAAAAAAAACTATAAGATCGTTTTTTTAATGAATCAAGTTAAATAATAACCTTTTTTAACCAATATTCTGAGTCAATGTTTTGGTTTATTTAGAAGGTAACCATGTAATAATGTGCAGAAGAAAACATGTATATTATCTTTAACTGATTGGCCGTTCTGCTTCAAGAGTTTAGTTTCGGTACTTTAGGGATATTGTGATGCTATTACTTTTGGACCTTTGACTTAAGTAACATTTTGAATGCTATGCTGTTACTGCTAACATACAGTAGCACTTCTAAACTGTGATGTTAGTCTGCTACCAAAGTTAAAGATCTCAGCAATAACAGAAATACTGCTACTGGATTTCTGCAGAAATGTAGCCTAGGCACCTTATAGTATAGTAGCACGTTAGCATTCATATCAACTCTCCACTTGGCTTCTGAGACTCTGTTGGGTTTGAAAGGAAGTTCTGGACATTTTATCATTTTTTTTCACAGTTCCCCAGCAGGGAGTCGGCTGTTCAGGCTGAAATAATGGGCCGTGGACTGTCACTGTGCCCCATGGCAGCTGTCATCTGTAGAGACAGGGCTGGTGTGCTCGGTTCCTTTTCAAATAGTGGATCGGGCTGGAAATCACTCGTGGGTTCTTCAGAGGGGGGAGGCTGCAGAGATGGAACAAGAAGTCTGAAATGTCACTGCCTCTCTTCATCTGTCCTGTCGCACCGTTCTGTGTTTTATTACTTTTTCCATGGCATTTTGTCTCTATAGGAATAGGCCCGGCTGTCAGAAATGAATGAAAGTAGGAGAATAGAACACATCTGCAAAGGTCACAGCCGGATGAAAGCAGGATGGTCTTTTTTTCACAACCGCTTTTTGAATGTATGATCTATGATGCCTGATAGCATATATGATTAATATATATCATTATAGGTCAGTCTGGCATTGTTGTAAAAGCCGGAATAACTTCAGACTTGTACAAATATCATAGAAAAGGTAAAACTATTCAGTATCTGCATGAGAAAATTCATTTGACTTACTTTAAGGCAAAAGCCCAGATGCAAAAATGTGCTGCTGACTGAGAGAGACACTTTTCTTTGGTGTATCTCTGACCATAAATGCTTACTGATGCAGAGAAAACACCTGCCAACAAAAACATGGACATATTCACAGAGACATTTTTCTCTAGAGCATCCCCCCCCCACCACACACACACACTGAGGGGGATTGGAGTGTGAAGCACAGTGTGAGCATCCGTCAATCTCTCCCCACAACATCCCCGAGCTTCAAAGGCAGCGGATCAGGAGTACGTGAGGAGAAAGAGAACACGCCGCCTCGTGTGGTTTTATCTTCCTCAGCCGGGGAGCCGCAGACACCGGTCGGATCGACGTGATCCCACACTATAAACCAGATGGTATTGTGTTTTATGTGCATCGTGTTTTTTATTTGCATTTCAATAACTTGTATCTTTACAGGGCGTACACAAAAACATAAAGGCAGTGCCCAGTTCACCTCTCCAGCTATCAGTCCACACTCTGTATTTGTTGGTCTGATGGAGACTTGTTGTTTCCCATCTTTGGTCAAATGTTTACATGATTTCTGATACTCATGTTTTCATTAAAGAGGCCCTACCATGCTTCTCGGGTTTTCTCTTCCCTGCAGTGTGTTAAAATAAGTTTTAGTGCATGTAAATGGTCTGCGAAGGCTAAAGTCCCTGTCTTCCCTCCAGAGGTAGTTTCTCTCCACCTCCCCGCCTGAAAGACCTCCATTTGACTCCTTTGTTTACTTCCTAAACATAGTGACATCACTATGGAACACTGGCACTTCTATTGGCTAGTGCTCCAAAACATTGTGTGTGTGATAGGCTAAGGGGCGGGACATTTCTAAGCGGTGGACCAATCACAACAGAGACAGCCAGCTGACACATCAGAGCAGGCTGGGCTCTGGTTTCAGACAGAGGGTGAAAAGAGGTGCTGCAGCACAGGCAGTATGAGAAAAATAAAGAGCTTTTTGAACATTAAAGCATGGAGACATGTCCCAGGAGAGACACTGATATGAAACCTGAACATCAGCAGGAGAGGACTCTTTAAAAATATATTTCCTTGAACCATTTATTAGATTATCATCTTTGAACCATTCCCCGTAATCGTTCATTATTGAGGTTGTCTTTCTGTGTTCATTTAAATTATTTAGTGAAGTACTCCATATTTATTTTCGCCCCTAAGCAAAAGAGAACCTGTCCCGCTTATGAAACGAAACTCTCAGGTGTGTTCACTTTGTACTTTGTGATCTGTGAAGGGTTGAAACAGAGGCCGAGTGTTCGGGAGCACGATCACCATTTCAAAAAGTTTCTGATGCATAAACATTCGTCCCTCGGGCTGAGCAGACTGCGCTCTGTTGTTTGGTGATTCTGCAGCATGAATGTTAATTACTGATGGAGCGATAGAACCGGCTTAAGGCCACAGCAAATATCTAGAAAGCTTGAAATATATTTTATTACACAAAGTTCATTAAGTCGATGCTTTTGATCTGATCTGATCTTTTCCTGATTCTAATCAACTTTATGTAAAGCTCAACATGCAGGGGTTGAAATCTACATTGGGTCTTTGTTGTTACTTTAAAGTACATGATGTTTATCTTTATATTTCCCTATTTGTGAAGTATCGGTGAACCTGATTGTAATTCATTCATCATCCTACAAAAATACGTCATCACTGCATTACGTTATGTTAACCCTTAGATGCACGAGTGCCTGGACCTACACTCTTCCATAAGTGGGTCAAAGATGACTCATATTAGAATAATATGTGTGTTTTATGCCATTATGTAATGAAGGAGTTAGAATAATGAGAAAGTAGTGTCACATTTTTAAAAGTGGGAATGTAAGTCAGAAATCTGAAAGGAAACCCCAAAATTTTGGACATTTTTAAAAGGGAACAGCAGAAAAGTCCAGAAGTCAGATCTTTTTGGGAAAAAATGATCATTTTGAAGAGATAATCGGAAATTCAAAAAAGTCAAAATTTGGAAAACAAATCCGAAGTTTGAAAACAAAATAGAAATTTAAAAAAATGAGAGACAGAAATTATGAATGTTCAAAAGAAGATGATTAGAGCCACATGAACACGGAGTTAGAGTAATGAGAAAAATAGTGGGAGATTGGGGGAAGTATTAAAAAACTACAGTTTCAAAATGCATAAAATGTAACTTTAAAATTTGAATTGCATGATATGATTATTTTGAGGGATAGCTGGAATATGAAGTAACATACTGTAGATACTTCTAGAAAACCACCTCACCTTTCGACACAGTGACCCAAACCCATCCTTGGAAGTGTTCGCCCTTTGCACTGAATCTCTTTGGTCTGCAAGTGAAATAAACATCCAGCATGCAGAAGCTGTTGCTCCAGGCAATTTTCCTCATTCATTTCAGTCAATATGTATTCAGGAATTCATTATCAATCCCATTTTTTTCTGATTATTCCTCAGAAGAGGCGGAGGGACACAACATATCCTCAGGCGTCTCACGTTGAGGAGAGGGATTACATAACACTAAATGTCTTTTGTGGCCGAGGAGAATGGCAGGAATGAATAACGCCAGAGAGCAGAGGTGGTTCCAAACCTCCATTCAGCCGAGTGAAAGGTTACACAACACCACAGCCCACGCAACGCAACGCTGGAGAGCTGATAGGACTCAGAAGCATATGCAGTGCAGTGGGGCGCCAGGGCTGATACTCCTGCAGAGAGACAAACCCAGTGTTTCCGCGGTTAGTAAGAGGACACCCCAGCGCCCAGTGCTTGTAACTATGTTGAGAACTAGTCATCCAAACAACCTCACACTGTGCCTCCCTGAGTCCTCAGGAATACACCCGCCAAGTGTGAATTCCATCAGATGAACGGTTGTCGAGAAATTCTGAGTACAGATAGACTGAGTCCTCCAAGCTAGACCTCGAAATTCAACTTGTTTTGCCAATCTGTTTTTTTTTTTGTACTTTCTTCTAAGCAGTTATGTTCCCAGAAATGTAAATGGTAAATGGATGGCATTAACTTAGCATCTTTCCAGTCTTCATTAACACTCTAAGCGCTTTTATACAAGTCAGTATTGACCATCTTATGAAGGTGACAGAACGGCTGAGACTCAAATAAGTCTCATTATTGGGAAACAAAGTACAACAACAAATCCCTCAGTTGGAAAGACTTGACCAAACCAACGAGGCTCTTGATACAAACAAAATAAACGTGTTGACATGGCATGGACCAAGACGAACTGGTAAAGGACAAAGGGAGACAAGGAGTATTTGTGGGAGGGTTAAGGGGACACTGGTAGCCAGCAATGGGAGGAAATCAAGGGCTCTGAAACGAGATGGAAAGGTAAGTCCAAAATAAAACACAATACATAAGTGACTGTAGCTCAACGCATGGAAAGGACACATGATTAAACATGCATACCTAAATCCAACCTGACAGACCTCTGGAATGTTCAAATTGAACCAATCAGAATCCAGTATTCAGCTTAGCTGTGTTATAATGCAAACAGAGCCATCATGAAACCACCATTGATATATAGATATTTGTTTGTATGTTTCTGATTCTGTCTCAAAGGATAACAGAGTAGATAAGTAGGTTATGTTACAGCAGGCTCAAAATAAATCAAATTTCAGTCGTTTTTGGTTCAAATCTCTGCATCTCAGTGAAAATGTTTTGTGGTTGAGCTGGAGGCCCCAAGCAGCTGGTTTACCCAAAATGTATGAAATTAGTCTCCAAATTAAACTCGCAGGGTATGATTTCAGATACTGTATTGACAAAAGAAGGGCAGCAGAGACCGAAAGCAGAAATGTCACTGCTGCTTCTCTCCGTCCTGCAGCTCTGCCGCTAAATGAAAATGACATTTTGTCTGCAGAGAAATGAGCCTGGCTGTCGGGAATTAGGGAAATCAAGGAAGCATCCTGCTGGAAAAGGTCACAGCTGGAGGTCATCTCTCATATCCTCTGTTCATGATGCATCAAATCATTACTTTGTTCTTATGGCTGGACAATTCATTAGACCAATAATTTGACACATGAATAAAACAGTAAAGGTCCACTTACTGAACATTTGCAGAGGAGTTTGCACAGTTTTCATGGAGATGGATCAGTAGCTTTTTGACATCATATTGTCTGTGTTTTCTCAAGAATGAACCCAAAAAGCTAATTCTTGCTCATGAAAATAGTGGTTTGATAACACTGTGAAAGAGATGCTGCAGCACAGGCAGTATGAGACACATAAAGACCCGTTTTCCTGGGATCCTTCCTGCTGGTTCTTTGTTATCAGCTTTGTAAATTAAAGCTCACAGATAGGGCCCCTTTTTTAAGGGTTTCTTAGTCCTATGGTGCACTACTTTCATTTCTTTAGATCCCTTCCAATGTTGCACTGGTCTCTTACATCTTAGCTTCGATTGGACATCAAACTGAAGAAAGAGAAACAGAACAAGATAAAAACTAGTCGCTCTGACTTTTAAGAGACGGTTGCGAACACATCTTTCATTCCATTTGATTTGCATTTTTTGGCTTTAAAACAAAAACCTTTTCCTGTAAAACTTGTACTGCACCATGTACTGCATCAGCCAGAAATAAAATCCCTCCAAGAAGATAAATGTGCAGATATATTTTGCTCTGTGTAAAACCCTGTTCTCCGGGTGGTGCAGAGGCAGAAGCCGGTGCCTCAGGGCTAAATCACGTGTCCTGTTGACTAGTGTCAGAAACTGTGGACTCAGTTCCCTGCAGGGGGAGAGAAAAGTTTCTTCCCTGCTCTCCGTCTCCTCACATGAACCTCTCTGTTTGTATTCCCTTAAAGTTATTAAAAATCAGACAGATCTTTAATATATTCCACTGCATTCTTTATTTATATCCTTCATTGCCTTTTCATTCTTATTTATATTTTATCTTCAGATCTTCTCCCGCACATCTCTATTCTGCTCTTCTACAGTGAGCGTCTTCCCCCCTCAGGGATCAATAAAGTGTATTCTATCTTTTCTTGTTTCTTCGGAGGAAAGTTGACTGAGCGTGAACTCTTTTTATCATTAATGTGATCAGACTCAGTCACAGCTAAATGAATTCACGGCAGGACCCATACTGCCACTGTCTGCTGAGCGGCTGTTTCTCTGACTTCCTCCAGGGCGCTTTAATGGTATTGCACCTGAGGGTGATGAGTGTTTCCATGTTTTTAGTTAGCTCATTTATATTTGTTATTAAAATGTACAGAGGGATGGGGATTCTCTGCAGGGTGGGGACTGTTTTAAGCTTTCCTTTCAAAGCATTTACTGCGGTGGAGACAGTATTATCAACAACATCAAAACTAAACCACAGGAAGACTTTACTGGGACACGTCTCCATGCTTTAATGTTCAAAAAGCTCTTTATGTTTCTCATACTGCCTGTGCTGCAGCACCTCTTTTCCCCCTCTGTCTGAAACCAGAGCCCAGTCTGCTCTGATTGGTCAGCTGGTCGGCTCTGTTGTGATTGGTCAACTTCTTACAGATGTCCCGCCCCTTAGTAAATGTTGTTGGCATGAAGTGTTGTATACTTAAGCAAGTAGTCTTCACTGTCACTTGAACCACTTTAATTCTCTTTATTCTGGCCTCAGTAAGAAGTCACTTACTCGCCTTCATCACATTTAAAATCCTGAGCAGACTTAAGGAAATCAGATCATGTCACTTCCATTCTTGCAAATGTTCACTGGCTTGCTCTGAGTTTGACATGTTTTTTTGGCTATAACGTTTGGAGGCTCTGCAGGGTTCAGCTCCTAGTTGCGTTCTCAATTAATTCCTTATGATGCACCGCACAGCAGGAGGTCCTCCAGTCAGGGGTTCTCTTTAGCTGTTCCAACAACTGGTTTTGTTACCCGGAGTCAAACCGAGAAATCAAGATTTCCAGATGCTGATGTAAGGCTCTTTAAAGTCTTTGTGGTAGATATTCTTTTAAAATGTGTTCCTGAGTCCAATTGAATCATAAACTCTCCTTACTGCTGCTTTCCCTTTCCCCGAAAGAAAGTAGAGAGCATGGTATTCATTTCTTAATGAAGTTGGTTTTAAACTTGGTCGGGGTTCTCCAAATTCAGACCTGTGTCAATCACTGACTGAAACTCTAGGAGGTACTCTGTGAAAGACACTTCCACAAAAATCATGGCCTGATGGTTAACTCCAATTATATATTAGTGAGTCCAGTCTTTTTGTATGTTTATATAAGAGAGCCATTTGCCAGAATTCTCCACAACCTAAAACCTTAATGTCCCATGAGATACAGTATAAGCTGATACCTTTCCTCCATTTGCTTTTCTAGCTGAAAATGAGGGACGAGCTCAGCCATTTATTGCAGTAACAAGATCTGTGGTAACTTTTAGTAACCATTGTTACATGTTGGCATCTCATGGAAGAAAAACTGTTAAAATGAGTATAAATGTCATATTTTAGAGCTCAGTTTCAGAAGTGAAAGCTGGTTAAGTCAGCATCAGTACGGACTCGCTGTAGGAGGGTTTAATAATCCATTTATACTTCCAGTTTATTGGTTTCGAATTGCACAATGGCGAACTCTGTAGCAAACCTAGTGTAAGTGAAAGGGAAATGTGTGGAATGACGCCTTCATTTGAAAGATGACACATGTCAGGGTAAGGGTTAGCTAAATACCTTAATTTGAATAACAACACAATGAAATGGCACAAAAAGTCCTCATAGATCTATCGGCAAATGAGATCATGCCCCGTTGCTCTGTGCTCGGCTTCAGTGGGACCTCCACAGCATGACATTTCTCCAGACACTCAAAAAGTGAATTTCTCATTAACACTGATGACATTCAGACTGTTTGGGGTTGGCTGCTCTTTCAGATTACAGCCTCCATAAATTATTTACACGTGCAGATGAGATATCAAATATGAACATGGTGAGCCTGAAACCCGATGAAGCTCTTTAATATTTCAGAGATAACTTAAGGGTTCGTACAAAAGGCTCACAAAACGTGTGAGATGCTGATGCTAACTGGAGAGTCAGACTACGAAAAGGTGTCATCACTGCACAACTCTGTAACACAACCATGATCCATGCAAGGCTGATACAGTCAAAACAAAGTTGCAGGAACAAGAACATTTGCATTGTCCTCATCGTCGACAGTAAGCTGCTTTGACGCGAGTTAAGTGAGCAGCGGCTGGAAGATGGAGGGATCTTCCATTAGCAGTTAGCATTGCATAATTGGACTCAAAATGTCTGGAAACTTGGTGAAAACACTCCAACCAGATCCAATAGGTTGGGTTCACGTGACGTCACATTGCTGCGTCGCGAGAGCGCAAAATTCAGCTGGAGGGCAGGAAGTGAAGTAGCTTCTGAGGGTCTGCCGTCCGAAAAAATGCCCATGATTTGTGTAGTTTATGGCTGCTCCAATCGTTCTAACCGAGAAAAGGAAAAGGGGTTTTATAAAGTACCAAAGACTGTCGTTGACAAAGGTGAGACATGTAAACAGCTCTCAGAACTACGCCGCAAAAAGTGGATTTTAAACCTGCGTCTGCGGTCCGGAGGAGCAGAGTCTTAATGCCCGTGTCTGCAGCGACCACTTCGTCAGCGGTATGTTAGCTAGCTTACTTGGTTTTTGTGGCTGTGTTTGTATAGCATTAGGTTGTCGTTAAATGCTCATTTACTTAGTAATGATTATTGAGTTGCCGGTAGTCTAATCTGGACTTCATTGGGACTTTTTAGGCTGCCCTAGCGCTTTGAGTGACGTCGAGTCGGTAGACTGGGCTCCGACGGTCAACCTCGGTTACCAAAAAACTAAGTCCAAATCAGAGACATCTCTTCAACGACAGCAGAGGATGAAGCTCAAGGAAGACCAACAGAGACAGTCGGAATGTGCAGAGGCTATGTTGGATCTCCAACAGACAGCAGAGAGCCCGGATATGAGCCCGGATCTGAAGCAGACAGCCGAGAGCTCCGAACCGAAGCAGCCAGCTGACAACCCACAATCAGAGGGCATCAGCATTGTTATTAAATATTACAAATGAAATCTATGCAAACCTCGAATTAGGTTTTCACACACGTACGTACAATCGGATGGATGAGAGAGAACGATCAATGGCTTGTCTTACACGATGGATGTTTTCCTCAGATGTTCTTGGTTGTCTTCCAACAAACACTCACCCTGGCGAAGTCCAAACGATAATCATCGTGGAGCCGTCTGGTACCGAGGTTGTGGACCTACCCGCTGACCAAACAGTGATATGCCTCCAGACTTTTCATATCAACAGCCTCGATTGTCGTCAAATCTTTAGGTTCTGTCGAAAAATCACTCCTCTTCACGAGAGAAGGGTCACGTCCAACAGATTTGTTAATTAATTGCTTGTATCTTTGTTTTGAAACTGGATCTAAATCCGGACAATACGGCCTCTGCAACGGTTTCCTCCATAGACTCCATTTTTACTTCCCGCCCTCCATCTGAAATCGCGCCACCTTTGCGCGTCATCATAATCACGTGACTGAAACCCAGCTACTCTGGCTTTTTTTCTGTGTTTAAAGCCTCAAACACCTCTCAAGCCAAGACAAAAACCAAGGGAGACACATACTGAAGGAGTATTTATATACCAAGGGTCAGAAATAGACCCAAAATCATAACGGATTTGATGTGGTTATCAGTAATCAGTGACGAAGTGTGTGTATGCAATGAGTGGGATGTGTAGGGTGAGGAGGAGGTGGTGCATGGAAGAGAAACAAAAATGCATGGGAGTGAACAAAAACAAACTCACAGAAACCAAAAGGACTCAGATATGATCCCATTCATGGTGGACACATCCGTACCAGACGTCACTCTGAACCTGCTGAGGGTGAAATAAAGTATTCATGAGAAACATACTCTAGTCCATAAGAAGAGGCCAGAACAAAAGCAGCAGACAAGGCTGACAGATATCCTCCCTTAGCTTTTAGATCGTATCTGAAAGGACGAGAATCTCATCTTCTGCTTCTTTTATTGACTCTCAAACTCGCTCTCCTGCAGCCGGCCTCTCCGCCGCCGGGCTGCGAAAACATGACAAACACAATCAGAGCGACTCGGGAGAATTTCAGGGCAGAATCGGCATGATATTAAAGGTCATCTCATTTTGCTCTGATTAACTAACTCCCTTGTCTTCTATACTCTCGCAAGGCAATAAATCTGTTCGCGCTGCTTTCCTGTTCCCCCTCACACACACACACACATTCACACACACAGTTTTAATCAATCTTCGGCCTTGTGAACATAATGTTCGGATGTGTCTGAATTGCTCAAACCCCTCGCCTCAGAAAATGTCAAGGTGATAGGATATCATTCTTCCCACTCCCCAAAGTGAAATATAATTAGTTTGTGTCCAAATACTGAGCGTTTGTGTGGAGGAAACCCCTCTCAGAGCTCCAGTGCAATCAGCTGTAAGTTCCCCATGCCTCCTCTCCATTACACCTGATGACTCCTACATAGACTCCCTGATATCCTTCCTACCCACAATGAAAGCATGCAATTGATACGAACCAGTCAATGAGACCCAAATTAGTCCCTCGGACCGAAAATCAATAGCATTTTGAAGGCAATGCTTCAGTTTGTGGTAAATTATGATTATGATGATGGTGTTTTTCTGCAGAGCTGGGAAAGGAAAATCATAGAGGCAATTCACAATACATGCACCAGGCTATGCACCCCTGTGTATTTCCCTTTACCCAAAGACTTCAGTGTGATACTGCCAGATTTGGACTTGCATTTCTTTTCATTTTTGGTATTTGTGTTGTTGTTTTGGCCCCATGTGGGTGACTTGATTGGATATCTGGTGCAGGTGCAAATACATTTCCAACTGGCGAACCGTGCTGCACTTTCCAAAACGATGCAAAGA
The DNA here is from genome assembly GCF_036324505.1 of Eleginops maclovinus. Taxonomy (NCBI): domain Eukaryota; kingdom Metazoa; phylum Chordata; class Actinopteri; order Perciformes; family Eleginopidae; genus Eleginops; species Eleginops maclovinus. The sequence goes on from NC_086371.1 coordinate 3,215,756, forward strand.
TTGAAAGGAGGGGACACTTAAAAGTTACGCACACAGCTGGGTCTGGAGCGCTTGGTGACGTTGGGGGTTTTGGACAACTCTGCTTATTTTGAATTCTATGTCTTCTTTATGTTCATACTTTAGAATTGTTTATTTCTGTTTTTATTTATCTTCTACTTTGTGCAATTGTTTATGCTGCTGCAACACAAACATGTCCCAGTCTGGGATCAATGAAGTGATTCTTATCTTTGTCATAGATTTGAAATGACTAGGTTAGCTACATTAGCTAGCTAGGTAATAGCAGATATGCAAAAGTATCAGAAGGAATCATGATGCGATTTTCAAATAAAACACGCTAATACAACGACCACCTCCACCAGGAGAAACTGCAGCTTCAGAAACCATGCAGATCTAGAAATTCAAATGTTCCAAAACACATGCAGATGAAGGCAGAGCGAGTCTGTCTCAGAGCTGGATATGTCTGGATATCTGAAGGTTAGCTACGTTAGCTAGCTAGCTTACAGCAGATCTGCAGTAACAACAGAAGGAGTCATGTGATCACGTTGTTAAAAAGACCAGAAAACATTTCAGGTACGTTTCCTGTAAAGTTTAGGAATTATAAATGTATAACACTAAGAAAAAGTGAAAACAAGAGAGTCAGTATTCTGAGAGAAGTTCAAATCTAAAAGAATTGGGAATAAAGAAATAGTCAAAGTGATGAGACCAAAGCCCCCGTAGATGGAAGACGTGTTGGTCGCCGTTATTTACATAAACATTTTAGGTAGGTTTCCAGGGACAGTTGGCCGACTTTCTCTCTCACACACTCCTTGAGAGTCTGCTTTCCAAAACAGGTAAAAATGTGAAAAATAACCCTGAAAAATACAACAGCAGCCTAGCTTTAAACACATTTTGAACGGGACTGCTGCAATTGCATAAAGTGTTCCTACGTGTTACTGCTGTTATTGTTGTAAATCCACTATTTATTTTGGGGGCACATTTGTTGCTGTTGTTAAAATATTGTATTGATTAAAACATGTATGTTAAGCATGTCGTGCTCGTCACTGCATCACAGCATTTAAATACAAACCAACATGTTTGTTCTGTAATTGAAGATACCGACCATTTCACAACACACTCTTCACATCAAAGTGTATCCTTCGACTGCATTTACCTTCAATGTGCTCATACGTTTTGATATATCCTCATAAACCCTGGTTTACAATCATATAGTACTTCCATTTTGAATCATCAACGTCATTTGGTCCCTTGGGAAGACTTCACAGTGGCATGGATACAGATTTCACAGTGCATCAATCCATGTTCTTTTAACAGGAGTGTTTTTCCTGTGCTCTGGCATATCCATCAGGCTATTAGAGTGTGTGTGTGTGTGTGTTGTGTGTGTGTGTGTGTGTGTGTGTGTGTGTGTGTGTGTGTGTGTGTGTGTGTGTGTGTGTGTGTGTGTGTGTGTGTGTGTGTGTGTGTGTGTTTGAGCCTCTCCTTGCTGCAGGTACTCCTTGTTAGAGGCTCGATGTTTTGATGCTTTCTCAGCCGTCAGATTCCTCCCTGAGGCAGGACCCACACCCCCCACCCCCCCCCCGAGGACAGACATTCAGCGGCGGCTTCTCCTGACTTCCCCCGCGCCCCTCTCATCCTTTATGACAATAAAATAATGGCTGTTGAATAGCTCGTTGATAGCGTAATCGCATGTTGCCTCGGGATGCGGCTGGTCTCCGGTGGCCACGTCGCTGCGGCAGATAAGTGAATGTGCTCCTCTCAAAAATAGATGCAGATAGCGCTCGCTGCTGAAGTGCCATTTTATCTTGCAGCGGGGTGAAGAGAGACGAGTCAGGCCATGAAATTCACTGGGAGATTTGATGAATTTAGTTTTCATGGCAATACAAAGCACGGATCTTTCTCTGCAATGGTGCGGTTTCACGGAGAGGAGTTTGAAGGGAGCCATAAGTTCACAGCTGCAGCGTGGACCAACTTTTATGAATAGATTCTCCCACATATGATTAAAAATGTCATCTCAATATCTGCTTTTAATAAATATAAAGGCCTAAAGACCTTCACAGAGAAGTGTGGCTCCATTCAGACTCTGAAGGCCAAAGATATCACCTCAGTGTTGTTTGGGGCCATGGCTCTCACGTCACAGAAATCTGGATTTAAAAGGTGTTTACTCATTCAGAGAGGTCGTGTTATGCTCATGTTCAGGTTCATATTTGTATTTTGTGCCGCTACTGGGACATGTCTCCATGCTTTAATGTTCAAAAAGCTCTTTATTTTTCTCATACTGCCTGTGCTGCAGCACCTCTTTTCACCCTCTCTCTGAAAGAGCATAATAGAGCCTCCTTAAGACTTTCTCTATACACTCAAAAGGCTTATTTCTCTCATATTTTCGCTCACAGATGCATATCTGGCTGATGTATTATTACACAGGTGTACTTTAGGCTGGTGCAAGTAAAAGGCCACTTATGTGCACTTTATCTTGAAATAAGACACCTTTAACTATGGATTGGACATTGCTAGAGCTACAGCTTTCCTTTCAGCTTTGGTGGACATTCCTGGTAGATAGGTAGACCAAAACCAACTTACATTTTGACCTTTTAATTGTATTTAAACATTAACAATGGTAGCTTTTATTTAATGAATAGCTTTATACATGTTGCAGAACACATGCAGGTTGCTTAAGGCTTCAGTTTAAAGTACCTCCAACCAAAAGCAAGTTTAGGAACACAGATCTAGAGGATTTGCCTGTAAACTCCCACCAGCTATCAGGGTTTCTTCCCCAGTGTTCACCTCTTGACATCTCTTGACGTGTTGCTAGGAAGTGTGTGAGGGCTCAGTGTCCTACTTTGAAACCAGCAAGTGCCCGAGGGCTGTCTCTGTCACAGTTTTGAGCCATTTTCACACTTCCTGCAGGCATGCTGTCTTAGCTTGAACGGGAAAAACAGTTTTGACAGTGTCAAGCAGAAAAGTTGGGATTAAAACTATTCTGATGAGCAAGGAGGATGCAATGAGGGAGTGAAGAAGTCAAAGTTGTTATGCATTTATTCATGCACCTCATTTTATCGTTGTAAACTCCTATAGGAAAATAAAGCTTTTATTAGCTCGATCTGAATGAGTCACACATTGCTTTAAAAGAGGGTGTTTAATACCAGTGTTAAAGAGTTAAAGCCCTGCTGGTTTACAGTCTGAATGGGTAATCATAATTGGCTTTTATGTCTGTGTTCGTTCAAACAAATCCAAGAGTTCCCTCGTGCTTCCACTGCCTAGCGCTCCAGCACATTGTACGTGATAGACTCAGGGGGTGGGACATCTCTAAGCGGTGGACCGATCACAGCAGAGCCGGCCAGCTAACCAATCAGAGAAGACTAGGCTCTGGTTTCAGACAGAGGGTGGAAAGAGGTGCTGCAGCACAGGCAGTATGAGAAAAATAAAGAGCTTTTGAACATTAAAGCATGGAGTCCCCAGGAGAGGAAATAAATACTAGAATGAACATGGAAATGTGCGTAATATAGGGCCTCTTAAAGCAAACACATACGGCCATGTAGAAATACAATCAGGAAACTCCTGAAGTTCAAATTGCAGAGGACATTTTGGACTCATCAGTCCCCGCGCTCTGAGGATGAAAACAAAAGACCTCCGTCCATCATGTGGGACGACAGCGAGAGACGGAGAGACGTGTAACCTTTATATGGAGGTGGAGCAGGATGACGGATGAGAGCGCGGGGAAGATGGAGGGATCAACGTTATCGGTGTTGTCAGTCCAATCTCCCTCCATCAATGATCAGGGGATGCAGTCAGCTATCATTAGTGTGGGCTACCCTTCAGGACCAACAGAAAACTGAACAATTGTTTGGACCCGAGGCCACTGCAACGAACTGGGAATTGTATGTAATTGTCTTTATATTGTGGGGAGGATTGGTGCTTTGTTGTTCTCTCTGTCCAATTTACCTGACTCCACAAGGCTCTCGTTTTCAACCGGTTTTGAGGATTTTTACTCGAGTGGCAGCTGGAAATGAGGTGGGTCGCTCTGCCTGTCAATTTAAAACCAAATTCCACATCAAATAACTTCCTTTTTTATGAAGTGCAGCATATTTTCACCCACAGTTTGTGTTTGATATTCTCTGCCTTATTAAGTCCACCAAGGAAGTTTATTGTTTGGTTTGTTTGTTTGTTCGTCACAGAGAACCTTGAGGCACAATTCTCATGAAACTTGGTGAAAAGGTAGAGCTCGAGCCATGGGAAAACCCTTTGCATTGT